>NW_008239110.1:6480385-6496354 GCF_000691975.1 Corvus brachyrhynchos
CTGAAGCGTAAGGCTCAGGTCTCCAAGGCACATGAGACAATGCCACTAGAAGTGAATCTATCTGCTTCAGTGGATTTCAAGATTGGTACTCACATATACACAGTACTCATCAGGGACTGAAAACTTGCTATCATAAAACCTGCAGAAGTCATGGCAACTTTAAACTACTGATTTTATTGCATGTGTTAAGATACAGCCATATTAAATGAAAAAAACTCTTTTTTGCTCCAATATGCAAGCCTACTCCAAGAATGGCCTCTAGAAATTTCCTTAAATATTCTAGTAAAGATAAAAAAAACCTAGATGTAATTTGACCAATTTTCACTACAGTTCTTGTCAGACAATAACACAGAATATCTGCAATTGCCCTTAAAGAAAAACAAGATTATTTGTTGGGAAACGCTGGCAGCTATTTTCTTGGTCCATGCTGATTTCTGAAATATGTGCACGGTGACTTCTGATGGAGAAGAACACAGTGCTACACTCCTAATACTCCAGGACAAAACTCAGAAGAAAGGACATGTTATAAGTTCATGAAGAAGCATTCTGTAAACCACTTTGGGCTTGGAAACAACAGGTTTGACATGAAAATATTAATTATGTTGACAACATTGTAATAAATACCTCTAACAGAACCTTGACTAGGAACCTCTGGAAGCATTTGGAAAGCCTGTAGTAAGGTGTGCCTAGAGCTCCTGGTAATGAAACGATAGTACTTTATTAAGCACCCACAAAGACAAAATAGTTCCTCCTTGAGCATTTCTAGAAACTTCCATCAGAGCTTACAGGTGTCATAACGATGTTACTGCTGAAACCCACTAGGACTAGTAACTCTTCCTCCCTCTCCCTCCTTTTAAACAGGTGAGAAAGTCATCATATTTACCATAGTCACACATTAATATCACCAAATGCCTTGGGTACATAAATCTAGTGAAATTCTTACCTCAGATGATTTTGAATTTTCATAATATATACCTTGAACTAAGTCACCAATAGCACTTGAAATTAGTTCCACAACCTGTAAAAGAAAAGGAGAAAAAGCCTTACATCTTTAATTATCACCAAATTGACTAACAAAGCTACTGCCAGATTTCCAGAAAGATAAACCATGAAGAAAGCTAATTGTGAAAGACTTCAGGATTTACTGAGATATATTCTGTGATACGTCTGTGCTAAAACCTCTACTACAGTAACTCTTCTATCAAAGTTTTAAGTTAATATAAATGAAAAACAAGACTTGTTTTTCCTACAGTGTGAACTATAGAGTGTATTCTCACAAGGACGTTCACAGAACTAATAAATCCCAGTTCATGAATATGAGACAGTACCTCATCTAGGCTTTGTTTTGTTTTGTTTTTTTCCTGCCAAGTAAATACTTCACAATACCTCTCCTTGGGAGCTGTTAAAATTCTAATCTTCGTGGCTAATACAGAAAAGTCAGAATCCATAGAAAGGTAACCTTTCAAACGTGATCACTTGGTATTCGGGTGCCCTGGGAATGCACTGTGGATGTATTTAGCGCATGGCCTGAGGCTCAGCTGTACCACATACACTGAAAGTCTGCAACACGGGAATGTTTAAATCAGATTTATCAATCTGTATTATCTTCAGGGTTCAGACTTTTTATTTTATTCAAGCGAAGCCTAAAAATCTGAACTTGATCCAGAATGTAAAACAAGTAGTCCACGGTCTCCCTGGAACTACTGTAAAATTTAAAGTTGTGCACATGAACTATCTTAATTGGAACAAAATACTCAGATTTATTGTAAAATTAAATGCGGGCATTTCAAATAAGCACACCTTAAGGCTACCTCTTTGGTTGCTCACAAAGTTTTAATTTCTTGAATGTGTAATTTCTTATGCATATGAGTCTATATCTGATTCCTCTTTTTGCTTCCTAAAATTCAATGTAGTTCTTGCTGAATTAAAAGATTTAGTTTCAATTTTTATCATTCTTGTAACTGAAGACAAGAAGTCAAATGATAAAAGCCCTAACAGAAAGATATTCTAACATTTAGGCACGCTTTATTTGATAATAAAAACACATTTATATGCTAGTTTTGAATACTAGCAGAAAGGTTGTGTTTTCTTTTTTTTAAACACTGGTTCATATACATATTCATATACACACAGCAAGCGCTAACTTTAGAAATGGTGCTGATTAAAAGTCATGTTTTTTCTTGCAATGCATATGGGTTAATTTGCAAGACCTACAAAAACAGCCTGAAAAAAAAAATCACATTGCCCTTTAGGAAACTAGACACCGAAGAAATATTGTAGCAATATGAGCTTTGAAGGAACTGAAAGGACAATGATCCTACAGTGTTACCAGATGTGTTGAGTTATTTAAGTGGGGATCAGAGAAAATGAGGGGCTCTTTTTTTTTTTTTTTTTGAAAAACAACACTCACCCCCTGCCCCCCCTGTTTTTTAAGGTATCAGATAAGCCTTATTCCCAAATCCAGGAGGACTGAGTATCGCCAATAGGTCTATGAAAGTCTGTAACTAAATGCCCAGGATCAGATTGTATTACAGTTTATACAAGCAACATCCCAAGATTCTTCTGATGGCTAGGACACATAATACAGATCAATCACTCACTCAAAAATGTTATGGTTTGTGAAATGGTCTGAGCTAAGAGACCTACACTGGTAATACGAAGAGGAATTTACAAAGACACAGAGTCCTACTCTAAATGTCAAAGTGATAGTATGAACTTTTAACAATGCAGCTGGCTCTGGATAACTAAACCTTTTCCTCTCTTGCCTGAAACTCTAGACTGAGCAGGACCCTGTTTTGGGGTTTCTTTTTCCATCTCTCCTCCCTCATTTTAGTGCAAGTCTACCCTCAAAGGCAATTTTAACTGACTTAAAGCAAGCTTGGTGAAACATTTGTGAACAATTGTACCTCTTCCTCTTAGAGTTTATAAAACATCTTAGGAGAATTACACATCAACTGTTTAGAAGAATCCTTATTATATTAAATACCAGTGACATATTGAACACTATATGTTAGTGAGAATTTAGTATTAATATTACCTCCTTTCTCTCCAAATATATATAAAGAATACTTTTAAGGTAAATATAAGGCCATACAGATCACTAAGAGGAATGAAATTCCAGTTTCAAGAACACAGTTAGATACTTGTATGAGGCTCTGTTACCTCACCAATCCTTAATCTGATCTACAAAAAGCATCTCCTGCTTAACGTCAGTGGCCGGGGGTCCTGAGAGCTGGGGAAAGAAATGAGAAACGAGGAAACCAGGCAATTTTCTTCTGCATCCCAAAATGACAGAGGAAGAAAAATTATTACAGATTCAGTAGTATTCATGGAATGATACACTGTCTAGCTCTTATGTAGCACTTTCCATCAAAAAATCTGAAAGTAATCAACATCCCCTGTTAAATTTATTCCCTACCATTTTATATAAGGGGAAAATGGCAACAGTGAACTGATTTTCCAGAAAATCATGCAGTATGCCAGTGTAAGAGCAGAAAACAGTATCCAAGCTGTCTTCATTCTCATCACTGCCTTTCTGACCAGTGCTGACATTTTTGAGATGCAAGTCTGAGGAGTAAGAAAGTTAGATGAAAAATGAAGTGCTCTCAACTGCTTCTCTTTTAATTTGACAGTTGAGCTCCATTTAAAAAAAGTTCAGAGACGAGGAAAGAGAAGAAAGGATTGCCAGAATTAGTGCTTGAAAACAGCAACTCAAAAGAGACCAAAGGCAGCCTATTCATAACCTCTCTTCCCATTATTTTCCACTCCTCAACATGGTTTTGAGAAGCCTGGCTCCTCACAGGTACTCAAGATGAGCAGAAGCAACCTCACATTGAGAGAAAATAAACTTCCACTCTATTTTTCATTTTCCACTCCGCATCAGCATCTTCCAAAGTGCTGTCTTCTGCTCCTCCAGTGTCCCCACGACTGGGTATGGCCCAGGGGCTAACAAATGCACATGCAAGTGATTTCACACCCTTTAAACACATTTTGTGACAGTTCTGCTAGTGTGGGGTTTTTTTTTTCCCCAAGGAGGTATTCCTTCAACATTTTTTGTAGGGAAGTGATCTCTTCTGCTTCTTAAAAGTCAACACAAAGTCCATCAGTTTAGTATGAATACAGGGAAAAGAGATAGATTGTTAAAGCTAAAATCTCTCCTACTATCTAGGCAGGCTAAGTGTAAAACATGATGTAAATTCTGGACACAACCATTTGATTGCTCATTCCACAGCAAGGTAGAACACATGCTCTGACCTCTCCAATTCATTCAAATATGAAATAGTCCAAAAGACTGTGCTGTGTTTCAGTTCTAGAAGAGTTCTGTAGGGTTAAAAATCAGAAATTTGTTGAAACTTAATTTACCCTTTTCTGGTGTAGTAACTTGTTTGTCAAAAAGGCACAGCTTTAACCCCTTCAAGGCTCTTTAAGTTTACTTTGAGTCTAATTGCTCAAGCTTAAAATTTCTATATATTACTTGAAGAAATAATAAAAATGTTGGTAATTCATTTAGTTCAGAAAATTACTCAGGACATCCAACCAATCACTTAATGATTGTCTTCCTTCCTTTTCCTGAAATCAGAACTCCATGTAGTTTACTGAGGACATATCTGTAAGATAATTCAGAGTTCAGAATTCCCAAAGCACCATACATGGTGTTACAGAATAGGGCCACATGTTCACTGTTGCAGGTACAGCAGCCCAGTTCATGACTGCAGTTGACTGTCCTGGGACATTCAACTCTGTCTATAGAAAAAGAGGTGTATTTTAATGGAAGTGATACTCTACGCTGGAAGGAATGCAGGGAAATCACAGAATATAAGACATTTCAGTAGAATACTTTCTTCAGAGTTAAAAAATACTATTCACACTCCATCAAGCACAGTAAAAAAGAATGGACTCCAAGCCCCACTCATCCTTCCCAGGGTTTTTAAACAACCTGGATGAAAAGATGACATTGGTGCCATCAGTTTAGCAATTCAAGCACTTTGCTCCCTTCACTTATCTTCAAAATACTTTGTTTCAAGTTTACTGCAACATAACACTACTTATGGTTTTTCTCCTGGTTTTCCTTCTAGTTTACAAAAAGGAATGAATCTGAGCTCCACTCAAAGAATGGTCATTTTATTTTAAATTCAGCAGCCGAAATGGAATTGATTACACAGACCACTCTGTTTCAGAGTAGTAATATCATGTCTCTCCAGACTCCATTGGATATTTTCAAGGGGAACATCACAGCAAGGATGAAGCTCTTGTGGGAAGACAGGAAACAGCACCAGGAAGAACACAGCAATGGGTATATCTTTGTTCTTCATCCCTCGCAATTTCTCTTTGACAAACTTCCTTAGCTTTGCCAAATTCCTTCTGAGAAGGGCCACAAGTAATTCCTTCCATCCTTATGTTAAAACAATATCCTTTCCTCACACATCTGCTATGACAGACCGCAATCCTTGCTGCTGATGTGTAGATTTAAAAATGTAGCAGGACTTCTCCACACAAATAAAGAAGAAAATTAGATGGTCAGGAACCATTAAATACACAGATAAAAATTCCTTCAGCTTGCATTTGACTTCCTTCCCCAAAAAAAGCACTAATTTGGGAAATACTTCAACACTTAAAAATTCCACAGAAAGCCCTTAAATACTCTACTGCATGCAACATTGCAACACTAGGAAGCTAAAGACGAAACTTAGCAAAGCGCTGATATTGGATTTTGATTGCTCAAGAACGCCTAAAAAAAAAACCAACACAAAAAAAAAAAGGAGCAAAAACTGCAAGGAGTTCCAAGAACAGTGAAATTCAATTTTCTTTCCTGGTAATCTCCTCAAACATCATTAGTCATACAGGTAACCAAGTGTGCCAGCCTACAGAATGTTTTTTTTAATCTAATGTTTATCAAATCCTATTGGATTTATTATTTGAAATCATCTTGAGCTTTACTGTTTTTTGAAGCTGGCTCTCTCTTAGTTGATACACACAGAAAGGACAGCAATTTGCTTTCTAGAATGCTTTAGGTGGTCTTGGAAAACACAGTTATGGTTTTCTTAATTCTGTTAATGATGAATTAGTAGCAAAATACAATATAACAATATAGTGTAAACACATCACCCAACCCCACTACTTGTTAAAAAGGTGCTTCTAAGACATAAAAAATAATCAGCAGCTGTCAATTTGAAAACTGCTAATATTGTTGAATATCTACCTTAAGGTCAGTCTGCCTAAGGGATTTTCACCAGTTAGGTTGCCCTTTTTATGCTGATGCAGCACTATCTACAGAATTGTATTTAATCAGGGTAAAGACTTTTAGAGCATTATTCACTCATTTTCCTTAATGACAACATAACCAACAGATGAAATATTGCTTTCCTTGTCTACCTCCATGTGATACCTTTCACAGTTTCTTATTACCACTGCAGATCCATGGCAGCATATCCTCGCACTAAAGTACTCAACAACTGAGTGACCCAGGATAGAGAAATACCCAAGTACTTCAGCTGGACCATTTTGGATGGGTCATTTCAACAGTGAACAAAGAAGGTATCGTGACTACAGGGCTCTGTAGATATAAACACCTCCCCATCCATAAGTGAGTCAGGAGAGCATGGCTATAAAACACTGTTCCCAGTCATGCTGCTGGCAGACAACCATTAAACTGGGCTATGCTCACAAATGAATTGAGGATTAAAGTGAGTAACACAAATTGTACCTGCAAGTAGCATTAACTATTTTGAACAGTCTGTACCTGAACAAAGGTGAATCAGAAGTAAGATCATTTAGCATCTGACAGATGAAATCAACTTAATGAAGCTGCAGATGTTTGTTAAACAAACAAATCAACAACCCGCTTTACCAGGGGTAGCAGATTCTAGGCTCCAAGTGAAATGCTGTTGAATTTCAAAACACTAATATTAACAAGCAGTTACAGTTCACCCAGAAATTCAATATTCTTGTTAGCCAACAAGAAGTCAAATACATCAGCATTTTGATTAAAAATACAATTAACTCATTTACACGACTGCTAAAACCTTAAGCATTTTACCACATTATTACACTAAAACCACTCCAGATGTAAAGGCACTTTTACTAAAAAATTTACCATGGAAAGGTTCACTTTAAAGACAAGCTTTACAGCAGTGAAAAGAGAGGGGAAGATATATAATCTATTGCTCTATTTACAAAGCATATCTACTTTAGCCTCTTCTACAGTACAATGGGTATAAACACCTGATGGGAGGTGAGGGAGCCAAATTCTCCTCAGCAGTGCCCATTGACTGGATGAGGCAACAGGCACAAACGAAAACATGAAATGCAATCTGGATACAGGAAAACATTCTACTGTGAGGCCATCCAACAATGGATCAGGTTGCCCAAAGGGGTTGCCAAGTCTCCATTTTTGGTGATATTTAAAATCTGTCTGGACGTAGTTCTGGGCAACTATCTCTAGCTGACCCTGCTTGAGCAGGGGGTTTGGACTACATGATCCCCAGAGTTCCCTGTCAATCTGTGACACCAGCAGCTGCTGGAGGAAGACCACAGTTGATTTTACATATTTACATCTGCAGCACCAACAACAACTTTTCTCATCTCTGAAATAACACAATCAAGGCTACAGAGCTGGTGACAAATACTCTCTCAGGTAAGAGTTAAGTTTACTGATTGTACTAGGAACAGATTTCTCTATTATAAATAGTTATGTTCTTGGGAGACTAAGAGAGGCCATCCAGACTAATCTTAGACTCTTATCGCCATTGCTAACAGCTTTGAATTGCAACCAAATCATCACAAAAATGTATTTTCACTTTTTAAAAGTGTATTGCCTGTTCAAGCCACACTCCAGGTGTATATATGTATGTATGTGTGTATATATGTATGTATGTGTGTGTATATATATATATAGGCTGACTATATACCAGCCACCATAACCTCCAGTCCTGCAAAACTGTATATTAACTGCCTTGTCATGAAAATGCACCTCTAGAATACCCCACATATCCAAAGATGAAAGTTAATATATGTTAAATATGCACTCAAAAAAAAAAAAAAAAAGTAGTTTCAGATAATACTAGGATAGCATTTCACCCAATGTAGATCTGATTGCTTTTTATCCTACTATGCACTCTCAACAGGAATCTTACTATGTTTGAGAAACAGACTTCAAATAAAGCCTTGAAAATGGAACTTGTGTTCTTCCACTCCTTCAGCTATAAAGAGAATGAAGTTGACATTGCAAATATCACTTCTGGAGGACATCACCTTAGAATCACAGAATCATTAGGTTAGAAAAGACCTTTAAGATCATCAAGTCCAAACTAAACCCAGGACTGTCAAGTCCAGTGCTAAACCATGTCCTGTCACATTTACATATCTTTTAAAGACCTCCATGGATGGTGACTCCACCACTTCCCTATATAAGCTCCTCCAGTGCTTTTGTTGAAGAGATTTCACCAGTACTCTCTTTTCATGTACCTGTTCTGTGAAAATTCATTTTCATATTATAATTTAGGTAAGGGCCAAAGCTATTTAGCAGCAAATTCCTCCATGATGATTATTCATGGCTGTGAAAGAAAAAGCTGTAACAAATATCTCTATTTAAGAAAAGCAGGCAGTGCCAATACCTATTCTAATTTAGTGGTGAAGTGGCAGTACTGCTGGCTCTTCAGAGTCCTTTCCCACAATATGCATCTCATGCAGAATAAAACATCATATACCCAAAAGTTTTCATTGCTTCAATTTCTTAGAATAATTTTGTTTTCTTTTGAATATCTATTTGCTACATATTCTGGCATTGATCTTGGATACATATTCTCGTTAACTGTCACAGAAATATTAAATACAGGCACTTTTAAATGTTTGTCTTAAATCTTTCAAAGACAATTTCTCTGAAAAGTGAGGGGTTTTGACTAAAAAAAGAGAAAAAACCTTTCTTCCAAAACTTGGCTTTAATATTCCATTAGATTTATTTTTTTATATATATATACACACACACACACATACACGTATGTAACATGCACATATATATCTCAAAGCCTGTAAATATTTTTGACTCCTGAAGTACTTGTGTTCACCACCAGACAACTGCCAATTTGGTGCTGTATATTAAGGGAGCAAACATAAGAGGAACAGACCCCAATTACCCAGAACTCATTTGCCAGGTATAGTGATTGTCTTGAGATGCTGAATGACCTTTGACTTTCATCAGATTCAGCCTCTCTTCAGTTTCTTTAGTTTTTATCTTCTTCATTGATGCTCAGTCATCTCTGAAAAGCCCTCTGTTTCACATAGATAGCATATCAGTATTTCCCAGACCATTCTGTTAATTACAAGGCAAACAGCAGTTCCATAAGAAAAAGAACTACTAACCAGGTGTTAGAAACAGCTGTGCAGTTTACCTCCAAGAAAGACAATATTTACCTAGTTTAATGACAGGTATTTGGTTCAAGAACTCAAGCAGTAAACATTGACTTTGGTCTGCTGGGCAGACCAGAAAAGCAGAAAGATGTGTCTGATTGCTACTATGAGGAAGGCAAATTCAGATGTGAGATGATTCAGAGACAAGAATATTGCATGGACTTTGTGGAAACTGGTGTAAAGATCTTTGGTAGGCCACTGAAAATTCATCAGAACTGAATGGAAAACTTCCTCCTCAGGCTGTTAGTTGCTTGGTCAACATGACATTGAGACAGAACCTCAAACACTCACAATTCTTTTCTTGACAGCACCATGCCTCGATGCTTTAAAAATATTCTTGCAGTGTATTTTTGGGAAAGACTCTAATCTAGACTTGATGATACAATGATACCTATGACGACATATTCTGCTATCAGTCTCAGTTTCAGTCTTTCCATGTTCTGCAGCAATCATTCTGCTACAAGGTACTGTTTGTAAGCCACAGACATCCATGAGGTAAGTGGCAGAAATCACTTTTTTTTTTTTTAGAAGTATTTTTTCATGCAGAAGTGGGAGGACAGAAAACAGACTGAAATCTAAACACAAAATTTTCCAGTAGTGCCATGGCCAAGAATCACCAAAAATTATACTCTTTCCATACAGACATACACTAACCCCAGCAGAGTCTAACTTTGGGAAAGCTTAACATAAGCATTAGCTTTAAAAACCAGTACAGGTGCAAAAGGCCACTAAGGTAAAGGATAAACCTATTTGAGGAATGCACTGATTAGGAATTAAGGCAAAGTTAAGCAGTTTTAATCTCAAAACTGATATTCATTGCAATGCAACAGGACTCTTACTGATCTAAAAGGAGACTGTTTCTAACATTATCACAATTACAGATGAAGCCTTATCTTTAGAATTTTATTAAATTAATAAGTTAATAAGCTGGGTCACTTAATCCTCTAATTTAACTTCTCTAAAAGATTACTTTTCAAACTTATAACCACAGCCATTAAGGTAATGAAATTTTACAAATACTCAATTATATTACTGGCTATACATAGCAAAAGTGAAATAGAAAAAAACCCTGTGAAATATTCAGAAAACTGAATGCTTCATTTGCTCAGGTGTTATTTTAGGGGCTACTTCTTGAGAACAGTGGCAAAAGATGCACTTCCTAAGAAACTGTTCCACAGACACAAGCATCAAAAGAGACAATGGGAAGAGTACAATGCAGTAATTGGGAGACTCACTAGCATCATTCTACAGTTTTATCATCATCATCATCATCATCATCAGTATCGTAAAAGCTGCTGCCTCTAATGATAGCAGAAATGCTAGACAAAAGTTGTACAGCAGTAGTGTGGGACAAATTTGATTATCAGGTACTGATTCCAATAGATTTTAACCTTTTATCTCTAACATGCAAGATTTTTTTTTACCCTAATGCTTCAATACTTTTATCAACTATTACAAAAATTGCCTTTTTTCTACCAAAGAAATTTCACATGATTGTCAATAAAATATTTATTAAAGAATCTTATTAAAAATCCAGTGTTTGAGGACATTGGGAAGAAAAAGCGATACATGTCCATTAAATGAACATAAAGTTTGTTTCAATTACAATCTCTTTTATGTTTTACTTTACAGTAAATGAAATCTAAATTTACCTCTCCAAAGGCATGTAAATTAGTACATTTCGGTGCCATCTAAATATAATAATTAAAACAAATAACACTTTTCTTCATTATGATTCATACATAATTATCAATTATTATGTATTTCTCAGTACTTAAAGAGTGTGTTTGCATTCTCCAATAAAAGGTATGCTAACAATATACTGAATAACAATATCCAGTATGTATCTCAATATTTTAAGATACAGAACTGCTTATTTAGGGTTGCCTAAAGAAGAACTTTATTTTGCAATAATTAAATCATGTTGCCCTGTGTCATCTAACATTAGTTTAAAAGTTCAAAAACATTAGACTTCTTCCTTGGTTTTCTTCTCTCCCAGTATCCCAGTATGCTTCTTAAGCATACTTTTCCATAAATCAGTTCAGAGCTCTTTAAACTTACCTATATTTTTCAGTAGTGTCTGGTTTTGAGACACACCCCTGTGGCACTCTAAAATACTAAATTAAAACAAAAATACTCAATAATATAGATACTATCTTACTCCCTATCTTGTTCAGTACATCATCATCAAACAGTGCCTCAGGGGAAGGTACAGCAAGACAGACATGATAAAGTGCTTCAGAAAAGCTCTTTATTCAGCTCTCTACAAAAAAAAATTGAAGGTTGTTTTTCTTCTTTTTTTGCCCCTCAAGAAGAAAACATCATTATCAAACTTTATAAACTTTCCCTTAATCTAATTTGATCTAATCTGATCTCTTCTTCTTACCAAATTCCTGTCACCTAGCTGCTCTGTAAGCTGATCATTTTAGAGATACTCAGCTCTAACAGCAGCTTGTAGTAGGGAAGAAAAAGAAAGTCAATATGTGAGCAAAGGCGAAGAGTTAAAAACAATTAAAAATATATAAAAGATTCGAAAATGGTTTTATCACCGCTTCAGTTTTCTATATGAACACTGTACTGGGAGCAAACACATTACTTCTGGTTCTCAGCGTTTCTCCCTGTTTTTTTCATCCTGCCTTCTCTGATCAATACAGCTACTGAATCCCAGTAGGAAAATTCAGATTATAAAGGTCTTTGTTTATTTTATGTAAAATATAATAAAAATATACACTGTAAATATACTTAGCAGATATTTATGGTTCAAATCTTCCACCAGAGAAAATAAAGAAGAATCTCTCTTCCAAAATAACTTCCATTGCTCTGAAAATAACTTATCTCAAGTACATTTATGAAGGACCTTCTACTTACCTCAAACAAAATGAAAAGCACTGTTCTGAGGGATGGTAATTTGAATCTATTACAAGTCAATAGCTGCTAATGGTTGCTTTTACACTGGCAACTATTAACATATAGTTTCCATTAAAAAAGGGTATTTCTTGGCAGATTCGTGATGGGTTTTTTTCACAAGTTTATGTTCTTCTCTTGACATCATTCAGGGAAAGAAAAAGTCTCATACAAGTACCACCTTTGTTAAATGACATGTAAAAATCAAAATTGTAGATTCTAGCTGACTTGTTTGTCAATTCTCAAAACTGTCAATCTACATCAAAAGAGCAACTGGCATCATTTCAGAAAAGAGGATATTCTCTGTATCCTTCACTGGACACCAGGGAACCAAGCTGCTTAAGTTCCAACCTGAGCCGTCCTCTAGGACCACAACTGATGCTACAGATGTAGAAACCATAGTTCAAGATAAACAGTTCTTATAGGAAGTGCAGTGCACCTTCCGGTTGTTGCAACAGGAAGACATAGGAAGACTTAAATGAGTAACTTACGGATGTTCATGTAAACACAAGGCTTATTTGATAAACAACACACTTACGCCTTTAGGAATGTAGAAACTTAACATAAGGAAATGGATCCACTATGTAAGTACTACATCTGTGCTACTGTTTATTTATGAACAAAAAACGCTTAATAAAATAATGCTCTACAATGTGGTCTTCTGGCAGAACTCTGCATTGACAGACAAGATTCCTAAATTCAATTCCAAGCTTTCAGCCTGTAGATTTTGAAGTGTTTCTGTGATGAGTTTAATCATTTCAAGAAGAACTGACTGAATTATACTGTGAAAAATTGAGTCAGTTCTTAAGATTTCAGTAAGAACTACAGAGAACACTATCATAACACGCCCATTACATGTACTTCAGGTTTTTGGGATAGGCTTTTTCTTCTTTTGGGGAGGTTCATTTCCTGTTTTGTATAAGTTGGGTTTTAGTGGTTTTGTTTTGGTTGTTTGGCTGGTTTGTGGGTTTTCTTTCTTTAAATACAAAGGGATGCCTTCTTACCAGTTTATGGAGCTGCAAGAAATGCATTTGCAGATTATTTTACAATTTTCTAGGCATTGCACTAAAATGCACCACTTCAGCCTTCTGAAGTTCTATGCATCACTCTCTTTAGAGTGTAAGAGCATCAAAACTAGTTTTAATTACGTTTTTTAAGCATCCCCTCTATAGTTTTGTAAGACAACTGATGATTCAGATGCTCAAGGAAGCACCAGCTTTAATGCTGTGACAGATTTCTTCCAACTTCTTCTCTCTGTTATAAACCCTGAAAAAGCACATTATTTGATAATATCGAGGTCAGTATCCACACATCACTTGTGGTAAAATGCCCATACTCCACATTCAGCTGCCAGGTGACAAAAATGCCAATTAATGTTTGTTACTTTTGCTATGTTTGCATCTCAATGCCGGCCTAAAAATATTATAGGAAGTGCAGGTTACTTAAGCAGAAATCAAAGACAAAACTAACACTTTTTGCTACCAGAGTCAAAGGAGGACTTTCATTCAAAAGATTTGCTTTTAGCAGTTTCATCCCCACATTCTTAGCTAGGCAAAGCAAGATAACAAATGTTAAAGATATACTGTCTTCAGATGGCAACAAAGAACTACCTATTAAACAGATCATTTTACAGTTCTTAATAATTTATTAGCACATTTATTTAAAACTGCTTATGGTCACATATCCCACAAGATAGCTGGGAGGTACCCTATTTTGTTAGGCAAACATAATTTACTTTTCCATCACTCCCACACCTACATGTTTACAATGACTTCCACATATATCTTAGATATATCTTATCATGATCCTAGTATCAGAGCACTGCAACCTCAAAATGAGAAAACCTAGCAAAATAACCCTGTCATCCCATATAAACACACCCCAATCCAATAAGTCAGCACATTTCCACACATTATGGCACTGTTAGTTAAGTAGCAAAACACAAACATGCCCTTCCTTGCCAAAGGTTCGCCATTCCACTGCTGATATAACAACAGCTAAAAGATCCCAAACCCATTCATCTTTGGGCTCAATTCTGTTCTAAAATCCATGCATTAGCAATAAACAATCTGCTACAGCATGCAGTTCTTAAGTAAGGTTTTATCCATATAATTTTCAATCAACAACATAATTTATCACTGCAATCAGCAGGCCAAGAAGAGCCACCATCCAAAAGGTTAGTTTATATAAGGTGATCAAAAAGTTAACATGAATGTACAAAGAATTGTAAATACATGTGATCTGATCAATCTAACACTTTGTACTGTACAGGTTTTTGAAGAAAATAGTACTCATTTTCAACAGTTTTTATTAACTGAAAAGATGTAGAACTTTGCCATGATTACAAAAATGAAGCATACACATGCATCTGCCCTTCAATACTTAAAGCCTCAGTTGATACCAACTTTGCATCCATAATTAATGTATCATGATTTCACAAAGTAGAAAATGAGAGTGCTTTCTTCTGAATTGTTATATGTTCAAAAAACAAAATTTGAGATGATTTTGTAATAGCACAACAGCAGAGTTTATCTTACAGGAGGCTTTCTAACTGACATTTCAAGAAATCTAGAGTCCTTGTACCTCAGAGACCAAAAACTATGAAACCCAAAACACCACCCCAAAACCTTCTTTGGCATAACTTTAGCAAGCTTATGAGAGATATGAGCACTAGTTTAAAAGAAAATCCCAAAAAAGCAAATCCTGAGCCTTGATTCTTGTTAACATCATTACAGTTATATTCTACAACAGTAGCAAGAAGAGGAAAATTACTACGAATTAACAACAACAATTCCTATATTTAATGTTATTTAAAAATCAAAGTGTTACCTAAGGCAATTACCTTGCAGCCTTTTAATATCTACAGGGAAAAGCCTAAGGGAAAATAATTGACTTCGCTAATTTTACCCTTGGCAATTATAAAATAGCTCTGCATTTCATTATGACTACAGAATTTCATGTCTAATTGTCAGCCCCGAGAGAAGCACAGAGATAAATGCATCCTGCACAAGCTCAGACAAGAATTTACCAGCACAATAAAATTATCTTGGTAGCAGTGAGTTCAGTTATGCTAAAACCCCCTTTAATTTAAATTCTGGTCTATACAACAGCTATGCATGTCTGCGGAGGTTACAGCTACCATGGTCAGTGCCATGCACAGTAAAATGCTGCTCATTTCATTAGCCAATTTGCTAAATGCCAGCAAAAAAAGCAGTACTGTGATTTTTACTTTTTACATCAAAGAACACAAAACATTATGAAGGAAAAAAGTCACAGTTATTTCACACTGCTAAAAAACAGATGCCAGATTTGAAAATTCATCATTTACAAAAGAATAAATACAGTATGTTTAAATCATTGCACCTGTCAAGAGATTTCTATAGCTTGTACTTCAATTTTTCTAACTTTGCTAGTAGGGTTAGACGTATGAAAAAGAATAATTTACTAAGTCAATCAGTTTCCATAATGGCATCCCACTTATCGTATGTAGAAGCTATGAAAGTATTTAGATGTCAGAAAAATGAAAAAAAGTGCTAAAATGTTTTGGCAGAATTTTCCAACATGCAGTATAATGATTGCTTTAAAAAAAAAAAAGTATTTCTTTGCACTTGTGCTTCATTTCACTGTAGGCTTGTCTCCTGGCAAGTCTTCAGGGATTAT
>NW_008239110.1:6496760-6516884 GCF_000691975.1 Corvus brachyrhynchos
TTCCTGCTGCAATACTTAATGATGTACTAAATGCAAAGTAATAGTTGCTACGTTTTAGAAAAGTTTCCTCTTATGTTGAAAGAGAAAATTGATGTAGGGCTAAATCCTTTGGTCTGTGCTGAGAAACTTGCAAGGTATTTTAAAAAAATGAACTGATACAAATCAATGATAATTACTAAAATCAGTTACACCCCATTTTGATTGTGGTATGCACTATTTAATTTTTTTTCTAATACTTACTACAAGTTAGCTCCATAATGGCTTAACCCACTATTCCAGTAGATTGACATCTAATTTTCTGTCTCTCCTCTTGAATCTCAGCTCTGTGTTAGAAAATGACACCACTTCTGAGAGAAACTGTCATACTCATGATCAAAGGAGTACAGAAATACTCAACTACCACAAGGAGATTTAGCACAAGGATCTAAAAATAGACTCCTTAGGCTCACAATTACAACTATGCTGATTATTGACAATTGCACAGGACAAACATTTATTTTATGCTACAACATGGCAGCAATCTTCAAATGTATGAAAAGCACCTCTGCAAAAAAGTACTGTTTCCTGTTTCCATTGGAATGGAACACTTAGCTTTTCACCATACAGTTAGGTGTTACACTAGGCTGGCATAGGGATGCCCAGGAACCTCTCTCCTTCACGGGAGGTTTTAAGAACAAGCTAGATAAATGCAGGTCAAGAATGATTTTGTGTAGCTGATCCTATTGGGTGAAAAGAAGAACTGTCTAGAGACATTATCTCTTAACATCTCCATCAGTCTCACTTTCTAAGGTAATACATATATACAACTTGTTTCTCATTAAAAACATCTCCCTGTAAAGTTTCAAACAGTTTGGTTGAGCAGTTGCATTGCAGCTGTCCTTTAGAAGCCAGTACATCCACATTAGTAGGGCAATCCAATATTCAGGGGCATCCAAATCCCTAACAAAGTAACTTTATTAAGAGCAAAAGTCACCTGAGACAAAGCAGTAAAGCCTTTTGCCCCCCAAATTATCTAAGACAGCAAACCTTTCACAAAGCACAAAGTAAAAGAAAATAAAAGACCAAACATGTCTTCAGCTGGAAGTTTGCCAGAGGTGTTGTAATCTGACATGTCATGAAGATGCCACTGCATATACCCTAAATTCACCAAATTAACCACCCATCCATTACTACAGTGCTTCAGAATCTATACTAAAGACTGCATCACAGTAATTCTATGACAGTGGTAAACACATTCACAGCAGCAGCAGCCTGTCAAATTTACAGCTATAACATTAAGTATGACAATTTTTAAATGATGCTCCACACATACCTACGTAACTGCTGATTTTTTTAGAGGGCCTCTCTTTCAAAAGACTTGCTAATATTTACTTCCATTGGCAGTAGAGGAATTTTTTCTTTTTACCTTGGTATTCTGCAACTGTGCAAGGCTTGCGCAAGCATTTGCTAGAAGAAAATCTCCACTCAAAACAGCCATTTTATTCCCAAACTGCATATCCTTCAGTGGGCCATCACAGGACTTGAGCTCACCAATGTTTACTATGCCACGATGCACCAGGAAGGCAGTATGGATCAGCTCCGTAATCTCAGCCAAACTTCTTTGACTGAAAGAAAAAGCACAATTATGTTTGAGGCTATGAAGAACAGAGATTCTTAGTGAAAATAAACAACCAACCACATGTACTAAACAGGTACTTTATTAATTATCATGTAGCTCTTCCGTGTACTTCTAGAAGCCACAACCAGGAGGTGTTAAACACAGAGAACTGTCACTAAGTATTTCCAGGCAAGCCGCAGGTAACACAGGTTCCACTTCGGGGAATGCTGCCCTTTGTTTGAATTCTTTCACAAAATAAAGCAAAATAATCAATATAGTCCTCATGGTGCTTTCTTTTTTTGTTTCGTCTACCAGAAGCTTGGGGGACATTGACATGAAGAAAATGCCAGCAGAAAGTACTGATGGAAAGAAACAAAGGACATATCAGCAGGGGAGTCCTGAGCAAGCCAATCCAAACACCCTAAGAATGCTGCAGTCAACGACCGCTCAAATTAGAGTTAAATTAATAACAGGATACCTTGCAGCTCAGTACTACCAAAGCGGAAGGGTAGGGGTAGGGGAAGGAGAGGAAAAACAGCTGAACATTTTAGAACTGTGTACTAACGGTATTTCACTGGTTGTTTTAGTCAGAAGCAGCAAGGGGGACTGTCTAGCAAAGAGGCCAGTTTTATTGGATAGGTTCACAACACAGTGTGCTGCATTCTGGGTTTAGGGGTTACAAATCCCTGTGCGAGCCTCGCCACAGAGGTTATTCCACAGAGGCTTGCTCTCTATTTTAACATTTTGGAAAAGGCATGAAAAGAGTCATTAGCCCAGCCCTCTCCACGCCTCCTCCCACAATTCAACCGTAGACCTCGACAGTGACTGTCCCTCCAAGGAGCCCGGAGATGCCACCTTAGCTCAGAACGACAAGGAGGTGTTGAACATACATAATAACTGAGCAGGAATAAGGGGAGGGGGAAACAGAGCAACGCACTGGAGCATCCTTTTAGCACTGGAAACACATAGGACTCATTTTTACAAAATCTTCAGCACATTCACATCTTTTCTGACTCAAGCAGTTCCCTTTATGCCATGGAGACTTCACATATGAGCAAAAATGCAATCCCTGCCCTCAACTAAACAGATAACTAAAGGCCTTAAAGTTCTAATTAATTACAACATAGTACAAAGGCATGTTACGTTCTCTGTACTTATTCAGAAGTGGCCAAGCACTGATTCATTGAGTAACCAAATTGCTCCATACCTTCACATACAAACACACCTGCTGGTACATGCTCAGGTTAGATTCTGCCTCAGTACTAACATAGTGCTGAGCAAATTAATTCTGTTTCCTCTGGACAGTGCACATGTGTTCCAACTGTCCCAAACCATATTAATCTAAAGTTACCTTCTGCCCCAAATATATGTGACCTGCAAAGAGCCCCAGCAGCAACTGTTTCAGGGCAGTGGTCACTGCCAATTAGCAAGAAGGAAGAGCTGGGATAGTCACACGGCCTGGGCAGGCACACAAAAGGCAGATGAGCTGGAGGGAGAGCATAAATAGAGGTTCCTTATGTATTTTGCCATGCACAAAAAAACTAAGCTGATTTAAAAGCTGCCTTTATAATTCACAAATTGTTGGCTCCATGCAAAGAAAAACAATTCAAAAAACAAACAGTCATTCTCCATGTAGTTAAGAAATCTGAAGGTTGAGGCTGCTTTTCAAAGAGGTGATGGAGAAACTCACGCAACCCAGTCGCACTATTGTAATCATGGTTGACTCGGCTCCAACAAAGGGTTAATAAATTTTCAAGCTCAGAGAAAAAGACTAACAAGACATCCCGATGCTCCTGCTGTCATTGTCAGGGCAGCCCTTGGAGGAAATGTCCATATCAATTCAGTTTATCAGATGGACAGCTGATCAACATTAAACAGACTTGCTCTGGGCAGATTGAGCCGAGCTACCTGTTATGAATAGCAATGAGAGCCCTCTGCTCCCTGCTGCCGAGCTCTGCCATTTCCGACTGCCGCAGATCCCAGGACATATGGGGATCCCTAGTGACGAGCACACAAAGCTGCAGCTAACTCAGGCGACGGCTCATTTCCCCCAGCTGAAAGCAGGCATTAATATCCTGAGGAGACCAGGCCTGCCTCTGTGACCCCCAACTATTGAAGCAAAACAACGACTGTCCTCTTTCTTCATTTAATAAGCTTTTAATGAAGGAAATCAAAATCCCCGCTTTGATTTCAGCATCGCTCTTCATGAAAAGGTTACACAAATACATCAGTGTCATGCTTTCCAAATGCTCAGGATCTGGATGTTTTCATTTCTTTTTCTATAATCCGTTTGTTCTTCAAATGGTATTTGTATTATTTGTGCTAACAAGAGCCATATTAGGCAGATAATCTAAGCCTAATTCTGATCTTACATACTGCTCTTCCACTCTCTCTCCCTAGCAGACTAAAAATATAAGAATCAGTGCTATTGCAGAAATCCCAGGCAACACATTTTGTAATGCTTTTTGTGATAATCTCTATAATACCCAGGCACAATCACAAGTCCACAGTGCCGCTGATACAGGAGGATCCTTGACATGACTTTGTAAAGACCAGCATCCAACAAATAAACACTGCTGTTATGAAGTTGCTGCTAAATGGCTGAAGAAGGACTATACACAGCTTTCTCCATCTGGAGTACAATTCTGTGATTAACTAATTTCGTATTTGAAAGCAGCCAATCCCAACATAAAAAATAATGTTTAAGCAACACTGGACTTTGAAACAGGGCAAAGGGATGATAAACTCTGACTGCTTCCATCCTGTTTTCACTCCAGAGCCCACAGTCACAAAACAAAGAAGTGGTTACCACAAGAATTACGTGTACTTACCTCAGCACAAGGTAGTACTGAGAAAACAGCCAACATTTCTAAACACACAAAGTTCCTAAATGGAAGTGGGCTAAGTACTAGGAAAGCTTTTTCACCAAATGCTATCACACTTCCATGCCTTTCACCTCTGACGCAAGAACTCCCTGCAAAACACCACCAAATGCCCTAGACTCCACTTATAGGCATCACATTTCAAGAAATGATACTGTTTTGATCTCCACACATGCCATAACCACCTATTCTTTCTCCCTTTACAAAAATCAACCCACAAGCACATGCACAATTACATGAAGAAATGGTTGTTCCAAAGACAATGGTACAGGGGCTTGCACAATACCTGGGGCACCTTACTAAGAAGTTTTGACGGGTCACAACCTAACTGGCTGCTGTGGTTTTAACACTTGCTTCTGACTCCTTGTTCCTGCACTTTCAGTACCAGTGCTCCTAACCTAAACCTCTGTTAAATGCTTGCTATAAAGTATCCCTTAGATTATGAGCTCCTCAGGCTGTAAATGTCATCCTGGAAACACAAAGGAAAAACTAACTATGAGCAATTAAAAAGCTCTTCAGCAACATCCATCGAAGCTACACTGACACTAGGACTGTGAAACACCAGCTTGCAGGAAGATACTAGGAAAACAAAAATTTAGTTGTATGGACAATTAGATCCTGCAACAAGTAAAACAAGTGCAATTTCTATTCCCTCCCTTTGCTCCCATCCTGCAATGAAAGCACACAGATCATTGACATTTAAGTATGTTTTGGGGAACTTTGATAAACTTCTGAGCAGCCTTCAAGAAGCCAGTACCATTGCTTCAAGAGCTCTTACAAGTGACTTCAGTTCCTAATTTCAAGTCCTACTCTAGGAAGAAATAATAGGATTCTGTAAAACATATGATAAAAGAGACATATTGAATAGTACAGTTGTATTGCTGTGAACAAAAGAGCACTTCAGCTTAAATACTCCTCAGCAGTATTTGTGATGGAAATTCAAGTTCTCAGTAACAGCAAGAGAACTTGAGTCAGTTTACCTTTCATTATCAGCTAACCATCAGAACTACACTGGGCTTCTCAAGGGATGACAGGTTATGCAAAGAAACATTTAATAATTAAAAATGTCATTCTCAGGCATGATATTTCACAGAAATGGGCCAAAGACTTAAATTAGCCATTAAAAACCATATTTGAAAATTTTTGAAGCAACTAATATGAACAAAGATAATGAAAGTGATAGATAAATCTTTAAGAACTCTTATCATTGAAGCTTTGTATTAAAGTGACTACTAGTACACACCCAAGATTTGAACATCTTCTTTGTGATTGTCAATTCAATAGTTTCCCTTCAATACAAAAAGGATTAATTTGGATGAAAAGCCTCACATTCAGCATTTAAAAAAAAAAATTTAAAAATACCAGCATCAATTCCATTTCAGTGACAACTATAATAATCTACATATACACACACCTATGAATCTGAAATAAAAAGAAGTAGTTCTTTAATGGAAAATTACACATGAAAAAGCATTAACTAAAGAATTAAAGTAATTATCTCAGGCACTGACAATGTATTTGGGCAGCACTTGGTATCTGATTTTACATTTTTTTGTGAACAGTGAACAGAAAGAAAAATTCTATTAAGACAAGAAGGTGCTTAAACTACATTCAAGTTGATCTTGTATGCTCTGGGTACTAGTGGGGTGCTGCACCAAGATAGCCCACTTAGTTACACAGCAAGGAAGGGCAGTGATTTTTACAGCTCTTTTTTCCATTCACCTGTCAAAGTCAATGCCATGGTTAATAAACCATGATTAGAGGAACAAAGCCTAGTGAGTAACAAATAGCATCATAGTGATGGAAAGTCTCATTCCCATCTTCTGTGTATAGCCTCTTTCATAAGAAATTAAATGGCAGGGAGGCAGGTGTTTAAGCCAGTCAACATGTATGGCAGATGCCGTGATTTCACCAACAGGAAAAATCTTCAGGGTAAAGCAGCAGATTTGAGCAGAGCACCAAATATTCACTGCAGTACCATGGCTCATGTGTCTGTTTTCCAGCAGAAAACATCTACCCACTCCTTTCCTTTAACAAGGTTAGAGACCAAGACTTCCATGGTTCCTTCTATCCTGGTCACTAAACTACTGTAGGAGTGTCTTCCACCTGAGGGATAAATCAAGTTGAAAGGCATCAGTTCCATGAAGTTTGTTGAGTATGCTGTTTAATTGCGTTCCTAACAACCCGTCTAAACTGTCTACATACCCTACCTCTTTCATCTCCTTCCCTTCCTAGTATCACAAAGTTTTGGAAGCAAAATTTCTATCAATACTCCTTCATGTATTTTTCTTTATTTTTGGAAAGACCTTACATTTTCACTGTCACCCCCACCACTGATTATTGCTTAGGTTCTTTTGCAAATTTTGTCTTAGTAAGATCTTCCCTCAGCCCATTATAGGATTTGAAAATGTTTTCTGATTTCTAGTGGGCAGACATTCACTTGAACTTGGCAAGCCAGTTTCCTTAAGAATTGTAGGTAGCTGGCAGTGGAGAAAGAGAAGCCTGACTTGAAGTCAAGGTCCTGTTCCCTTCCTTAGTGCAGGAATTACAAAGAAGAGTTTTTGCAGGTCTTGGCTTCATTGTTAGGTCTATCACAGAACAACCAATTCCCACTTTGTACTCCAGATGCAACATGCAAGTGAACCAACTTGTATCAGTTTCCAACTAGTGCCACTAATGTGCCAACATGGCCACCACCAGGAGCCCTCGAGCCTGGGAGCCAGCTACCTGTACCAGATTGCAAGAATCCACATCTGCACCATCATCCCCAGCAAAACGAAGCCCTAACTGGTGAACTTGTGTCTGGCTTATTCCTATAATCAGCATCAGTGGCCAAAGAACAGTCATCACAACCTATACCACATTTTTCTTGGGTTGGATGGCCTCATCACAGCAATTCCCCTTTCAAGTCACACAGCCTAAAAGAAGATTAATAATGCCAGTTCAGAAACAAAAGTATCAATTATGGGAAACAGGTGAGAGAATCTAGACAAAGACCTGGTAAGGATCACTACCTCAAACTCAGTTTAAAAGGAAAAAGTGTTAATCTGAAAAGCCAGAAGGAAAATACCACCAGAATCACTAAGTCAAACTGATGCTTTCCAGCTCCCAGAGGCAGGCACCCAGGCTGGGACCAATAAAGAAGGGAATACCAAGAGGAAACCTGCTCAGTAAGAGGTACCTAGCTACTGTAAGATCCAGAAACCAGTGACAATGCAGCTGTGTGAACAATGAGGAGCAGGTGGGCTGGGCAGACATGGTAAGAATCTAGATACACTCACCGTAAAGACCAATCTTGTCATGTTGGGACTTTATTAGCAAGAAGAATACAAAGGACATTCTGCAAGAGACAGGTATTAAAAGAACAGTGAGGAGTGGTGGCAGGCCTAGGTATGTTTTTTAATCCCCACAAACCCGGATATGAGAAGCTTAAATAGCTTTTTATCTTATTTCAGATTCCATAAGCACTAGAAACTGTTAAAAAGGGAGATATCAAATACTTTTTCGGTTCTCAGAGATCCTTCCTACACTGCTAGAGAAGAAACAGACTTGAGACATGAGCTAGTACTTACATAAGTATTGTTAAAAAAAATAGCTTTACAGCTTAGGTTTTATGGCTTTTTTATTTTCTAAAGGAAGGATGGCTAGCTTAACCTAACTGATCAAACCAAAGGAAAAAACATGAGCATTCACCTGAAGACAGAAAGAAAAAATTAGTAAGTTATCTGGAAAAAGATTTCTTGGATTACTTGAACACTGATGCCAAAAATCAGTAATAAAATGTAGAGCTCCTAATTTATAAGCATATTGTCGAATTTATAAAATCACATATCATAATCACATTTTAAAATCACTGGTTATCCCTATGGGAAGATTCACATTTCCAAAATGAAGTAAAGCTGTCAAATGCAATATTTTGGTTTTATAAGGCAATTATCAAGATTTAAACTTCTAATAAAAGCCAAGTTGAAATTCCATTTGGTATCTGCTATAGACTATATGAACAGCTATGTAGACCACATTAAGTACTTCATCAAGTAATAGCACGAGCTAAGATGTTTACTTCTTCAAAGATCTACTTCTCTCATTTTGTACACAATGATGCAGATATTCAGTGTTCAGTATGCTCATGCAATAATGTATATCAGCAATAGGTAGGTATATTGGCAATGTATTGACACTAGGTTGAATTTCTAAAAGGAATTCTGCTGGCTCAAGAAATGTTGCATTTAACTTGAATTCTCTATATTAAAGATTCAATTTGCTACAAAGACCTCATATCAGAAAAATTAGGGGAAAGTGAACATGAGTTCAATACATTTGTTATATGAAAACAATATATTCCAAACCAATACACAAACATTCTTTATAAATACAACAGATAATATTCACAGGCATATATTATACATGAGCAATATTTTCAATGATAAAACAAGCTGAATAAGTCAGATAAATTAAAAAGAAAAATTTGAACACTTTTCAGAAACTCCTTATGAATATTTCACTATATGACCAAAAAGCCACAAATCCCCAATTAAAAAGACTAAGCTGATTAAAAACAAAACAAAAAGCAAAAAACCTGTGATTTAGACAAAGCCAAATCAGCTGTAAGTCCTTCCCTATATAGCTTAGACAAACTGAAAAACTGATAGAACCAAATACGAACCAGAGAAACTAGGCAAGGAAGAAAATTGATAAAGGACTGGATGAGAAAATACAGAGATGGACAGGGAACTGAGCAAAGGCAGTTTAAAAAAGGATATACTAAAAAAACCTCAAACCTAAGAACAACTTTAAGAACCGCATTGGTCCATTATGTAAGGTTAGGCAGAAACAAAACCACATAAAGGCAAGGCACTTTAGAAAGCCTGTTGTATTTTAAGCAATGCATTTACACAAGCAGGTGTTTATATTTCTTAGCCCACAAGCGAATAATGCTCATGAACAGCAGCAGTGGGTAAGATTTTACAGTTAGCAGGTCCAGAGAACTTACACAGGAGAGAAGGCAACAGAAAAGGAATAACACAGCTAATAAACAGCAAAGAGAATGAATAGTCCTCAATACAAAGTCAACTGAGCTGGTTCAATATGCTTTACTCAAGTTAAAATACGCAATGCAAAAAAAAAGGTCGATCAAAAGATCTCAACGCACACCAAATATATACAGGACTAGAGACTCTTTCAAGAAACAAGCACCCAAAGTTTGGAAAAGGGTGGAAGGAGGGTAAAGGAACAGGTCATCCAAGATAATCAGCTAAGATACAGAATGCTACTGTGGTCAGAGCGCAGTAGGATCCACAGATGACTTAAGGGAAGAATATTAGCAAAAGTAGTGTTTCTGTCAACCCTGAGTTTCTGATACCAGTAAAAACTATTACTTGAAAACTTCAGTCGAGAAGAATTTGAGAAAGGACAAAAATGTTGAGAAGAGTCATACTAACAATCAAAGCAAAGCTAACAGATGAAGCGAGGAACAAATGCTATTTCATGCACGGAGAAGGCTGATATTGGATCAGTAGATTTGGTCACAGACATTTTAAAAAAGGTTAAGTATGTACACTACAGACAACAAATTCAAGAGAACATGCTGATTATCAAGCAAACATAAAATAAGATCCAGTAGCCTGAACCTAAGGAAATCCAAAAAGAAAAAAGGGAAGGCACTTTCCAAAATCCCTTACAAAGAGCAACAATGGACTCTCCATCTACGGTGCAATTGAAGGTAACACTTGATGAACACCCATTGCACAAATACTAAAATTGATTACAGTTGGGGAAAATCTATCTGACTACCAGAATGATATCTCTTAGTTATTCATGTATTAATGAACAGTAAAGGCAAGGAAAGGAAACTTTTCAGATAATAAACAAAAGATGCCTAGATTTGGCAGCATACGTTGGTCCTTGTATCTGAAAACTTACCATTGGCCAGAAGCCCATTTACTTTTAAGGAGGTATAAATACTTTCAGCACTGAGATTTACAAATGCATTTATTTCAGCCACCTTCATCAGGAGAAACATCAAAACCAGAGCCATTCGGTCCATGAGAGTTACCTCCCATTCCCAGCACAGGAACACACACAGCCACCATCAGGCAGGGAACCCATTCTATTACAGCAGGTATATTAATTCTGTCTTACAGTGCACAGAAAATAAATATTTCAAAATGTATTTGAAGCAAGTTCTGCAAGAGGAAACAAGCTGCATTCAAGATTCATTCCTGTCTTCACATATTTAGGTATCCACACTGGTAATGCAGTACTAACCTGGGAATACATACAAGTATTCCCACAAAGAACAGGAAATAAAGGAAAAGAGAGACCTACAAAATTATTTTATGGATATAATGGTGTGTATTTTACGTAAGTATACATATTTTATTGAATTACAGTTTTCTGTATAACCATTTGGAGGTTCTAGCCATGCAAGTCACATTTATTAAAGGCAGCATGTCAAATAAGAGTTGACAATTACAGGCTATATCAATACACATTATGCCAGATGGTAATGAGCCGTATGCAGAGGGCCAGCCATCCAAAATAATCACACCATTTTCCACAGAAATGTTGAAGAGGTTATGGTTTATTACACAGTGCTCGTTAGATATACAGTGGCAGCATTAGCAATTTTTCCTTCATTTGTGTCTCATTTAAGACTCTGCCCCCACAAGCCCATTCAAATTAGTACACAAGGTTAAAATCATTACAGTCAGTGGGAAAAAAATATTAAGTTTTATTTTTATTTTACAGTAATGGTAGATCAAAGGTCCCTGGAATCTATTATTCTCTCAACTATTATCTAACACAGGATACCAAAAGGAATGAAATTCACTGTCATTTGCTGTGAAGAAAGATAACCGATTTTAAATGGGTAAACTCGGTACTACTTAATTAATAACGCTAAGTGAAAACAACAGTTAGGTTGTGACACAAAGTGACAAAAGTCAGAAAACTAAAAGTTGAAACTGAATTTTCAGCCTTGGCTTTGACCTTTCTCATCTGCTCTTCAATCTGCTGCCTTAACAGCGTGGAAATATTTAAGTGACCAAAAGGCAACTCATCCTTCACAGCAGGTGGAAAAAACAGTTGTCTCAAGTAACTAGAGTGTCATCTCTGAGAAAACACCTATAAGATGATTTAAAATACCTTTCTACTCAGCTGTGTATGTTGGCTTCCAGTTAGAAAATTACTGTTGGAGACGTATTTTCCTGCCTTTTTGTGTTTATAGATGGTATGGGGGTGAAAAGATGTAACGAGGCAAAAGTGAAAATTTGTCAGCACAAGCAAAGATATGTTTATCGCTCAAAAACATGCCAATGTCCCCCAAACTCCAAGTGACAGCCAGCATTTGGAAGTCTTAAAATTGTGAAAGAGAGGAAGAACTTAAGTACTGGATGTGCCACCTGACAACATGACTACAGAGAATTGTCTTTTGGGTCCAAGCTCCTCTTTTGAAGCATGCAGTGCATCACTTGGAAATCTGGGTCTCCCATCAGGCAGCCACCCAGCTCTCATGGCCAGGGCATCCTCACACCTCCTTCCTCAGCCACTCCTGCTGAGTTATGCTGCCATCACAAAACCTTGAATTATTCATTCCGCCAGATGGCAAAGAGTGAAAAAAGTCAGTCTCCAGGAGAGAAAGGTGGGACACCTGGACTCCAGATCCTGCTCAGCTAAGTAACTTACTAGGAGGGAAACAACATTACAAACTCATGCATTCCTGACCTAGATGTCCTATATCCCTGTATTTAGAGAAATTTACTGAAAATTCAGACAGAGAAGTACTTTTGCATCCTTTCAAATTCTCAAGAAAGCCAAACCTGGACTTCTTGCACCCTCAGTGAATGCTTAGTCAGCAGCTAAAGAACACAGACCAATGTTAACAGCACATCTCCAGTTTGACAACCCACTCACAAAATTTGACCAACAAATTTTATCTGTGTTTTGAAATTGTTTGAAAGACACAAAGCAGGTTTTATTTAATAGGGTCTTAGAAAAAGTGCTTACAAAATTAAAAAGAATTCCATTAATTCCAGGCAATGCCAGTCTTACGAGAATTGAACAGGTACTCTGGTAAAAAACTTGTTTACTGTATTTAGTTAACAACAATATTTTGCAAAAAGGTCATCCTACTACCTGCCCTTTGTACAGTTAGTTTTATTACTGACAAAACCACTTACCCTAACAAGGTGGCACTTTTACAGGCAGACACCAGCAAATATGAAGCAAATATGAAACTTGTGCAATGCAAAACAAATGCAAGCCCTGATTCATTATACAACTCAATGGGCATCAGGCTAATTTAAAGGTCTAAATAGCAAACATAATACAGAAGTTTTATAGTTATTTCCATGCTAAGTTTCCAGACAATGCAGACTAAGTTTAAATGCTAACATTAATTCAAAAATGAACACCAGTAGCCAACTTCAAAAAAACTGCTCACAAGAAAGCCCACCTCTACACAACTGCAACTGGTTTAGAAACAACAAAACAACCACTGTTCCCTTAAAACAAATGGATTATATTTCTAATAGTCAAAGGCAAAAATAAGACATTTTAAACTGATGGGGTGAAAGAACAGCAAGCCAAAAGAAGAGTTTACAATGGAGTAAGCGTGAAGGCCTTCCTTTTGGCTTACTGAAGTGAGCAAGTTTTAGGTATTGTAAACAAGAGTAAAAAAAGGGCAAGATAGGAGGTGATCAAAAGCTTTGGCAACAGCTGCTGTAGCATGGCTTTGGGAAAATGTGATGGCAGGATACACGATGCAAGGATAAACCGTCAGACTCAGAACTGAATAAGGTATGTTGACCAAAACCCTCAAAAGATGAGGTATGAACCAAAGGATTCATTT
Source organism: Corvus brachyrhynchos (assembly GCF_000691975.1). Classification (NCBI taxonomy): domain Eukaryota; kingdom Metazoa; phylum Chordata; class Aves; order Passeriformes; family Corvidae; genus Corvus; species Corvus brachyrhynchos. The sequence goes on from NW_008239110.1 coordinate 6,510,091, forward strand.
GTAGACTGGATGACCTTGCTATCACCACAGCAGAAATCAAAAGGAACACAATGACGGAGAAAATCACGAATTTTGTTACGGAAATGACCAACATTCCTTCCCATTTGATGGCAGCATGTGTCAGCCAGACTGCTTGTGGGCACCAACCAGGGCGCCCATCCATCCAGTATTACCCATATTTGCTCTACAGCCCCTCAACAACATGTATCCTCCAATTATATCTCATGCATCTATTCCATAAGAAATTTCACATCATGGTTTAAAAATAGTTTTGACTATTCTGTGGTTTATTTAGCCAAAATATTTAAATACTTGCACTAAAACCAGCTACAAAGATATGAAGGGAAATGCAAGGTCTCACTTGCAGGTAAATGCAAGAAACAGGCTACTAACAATTAATTCTATGAATCTTACCTTTTTTATTAGTTACTTCTCAGCTTTGCAAGACTGAAGCATGGCTATAATTTCATTTGCAATGACTATGGGAGATAGTTTGAACCACTATTAACAGAAATTCCCATTTCTGTGCACTGTCAGCTATTCTGAGACTGCCAGCTTGACTTATCACTTCCACTTTTTCTCTGAAATCTCTCTGAAGAGTTTGTCTGTAATTGTATCCAATGTAGCTGAAAGACAAGGTGCACTAACCTTGACATTAAATCTCTAGTACTAATGACACCTGAAATACGGGGAACCTTTTTATGTGAGAGCAAAGAAGGTAACCTTTTTTAGGCTGTGAAGAATGAACACTTGATAAATGAGCAGTCCTGTTAAGAGAATAGATTGTTCATATGTCTAACTGCACAGGAAAAAGGCATTAAAAAATAAAATGTAAATCACCAGAATACAGTGTACCAGATAGGGTTGGGATTTATTTAATAACTATATATATTTTTTATCATGCTTATATAAGAATTACTGTGTATTCTGAAATACCCATAAATATCCAAGATACAGAGGGGATTAAAAAATCCAAACATATACTGCTTGCACAACCACAGAGAGCTCATACTATGAAGCAAACCTGTCATATTCTGAAAAGCTGTAACTACGTTTCTGTTAGTCAGCAATTAAAAGTATGATTATCACAGGTGCTCTTCTCTCCCCTCCTGAACTTTCAATGTTCAGAATTGGATAGGGACATTAATACCACATATTAAAATGTTTTTTTACAGGAATACTTTTGCTTTTCACAAAGCAGAAGTATGCAGCAGATGGGTATTGCCTGCCATGTACAAGGAAAGAGACTAATAGCTAAAGGCAGGGAGCAGACTTCTCAGAGACCTTGCCCCTTACACCAGGTGTGTTGACAGAATTGCCAGCAGGGAAAGGATAATAAACCTTTTGGAGCAAGGCAATGACTGCTGCTTCTGGGACCATATCAGCATAGTAACAAGCATTTGGTGCTGTTGAGGTCTGCAAAGTTTTGTCATTATTATTTGTATATACTTTATGCAAATGGAGTACGGTGTGATATTGAGAAAAATTTGTCCTTTGATTAAAAAAAATTACTTACTATTATACCACTGGCACAATTTCCATCTATTTTTACCTTATTAAAAGCAGTTCTATAAGGTATCTGAAAATTTCATGCTTTCATTTTTTGGTTCTTTCATTTCAGAATGATTCAATCTACACACTTTAATAAGGGATAAAATGACATCAACCAATTCAAGCAACATTAACCCCAAGCGAGTGATGATGGAGAGACAGCTAATACACCACCTTCAACAGCAAACTTTATTTCTGCAGAATTCCTACCAGAGTCCGCAAAATAGGATCCTTTCCTGACTGCGACTAATACTGGAGCTTTGCTGAAATTTAATTTGCCTGCTGGAACAGCATATGAGCATAGCTGAACTTTTTTTACTGGTTCTGTTGCACAGATATCAAAAGCCAGAATGAAATTTCAGCTATAAGAGACTGAGGCAAGCTTTCCACACAACAGTGTCTACTTGAAACATAACAATGATGAGAAAGAAATCAGAAATACTATGCAGTATAAAATAAAACTTGTTTATGTTTATTCCCTTTCTGGCAGCAATAGATGCACAATTTTTTTAACTGCATCTTCTCTTTCCACAAAAATAAATACAAATTTGGCCAAGTCTTTGGGAAAATTAAAAACTACAACTTCAAATACTTAAATGGACTTCAAGAACCGGGCAATCAAGCTCACGAAATCTCACATGTAACAAAGATGCTCCATAATCATGCTGGCACTGCTGATCAGAAGTTTTCAATTGCTGCAAACCATATAAAAAACCCATCGTCTTTCTAATTTCTCTTTTGACTGTATAAGCACCTTCTCAAATACAACACAGCAAGAATACCATATTGCATTCATACTCTTGAAATCTTTATCCCTAGTTCTCCAGCTCCTTATTCCTCTTCTCAAATCATCAATCGCTCTCATCTATGTACTCACACACTCACCTTTATACTGGAATATATTACAAATAACCAAGTTTTGCTGTCCAGGAATACAGTGCCCTGTCTACACCACCAGCATATTATTGCTGCCTTTCTCTTTTATTACTGTTTGCTCTAGAAGCATCTCAGAGCTGTCAAATTCCACATGAAAATCTACTGAAGGTTAAAGGCCAGATACCAATGAAGCCACAAGAAATACTCATTCACTTAATGTGATTAGGGTCCAGAACATGCCATTATTTCAAGTGGAAGAGAAAGAACATTGGATAGTCTTTATACAGCCTCATATCTTCATGTACATATACTTGTGCAGTAAAATGAAGACCTTCTCAACTCCACCCCAGCAGATGAAAAATGTTGTAATATCTTCACTTACATTATATCAGGGTACTGACTAAATCATACTAAGAAAATAAATTAATTGGTGCAGTATGCCTTGTAATACTTAACTTCATATTGCTACAATTTTCCAAGAATTGCAGAAATTTGTATTGAAACTGCGTTAACTGCATTGTAAAATTTGTCAAGGGAGACATTAACAGGACAGAAAGAGGATAGGTGGTACTTCAGCATGTAGAAAAGCATGGGAAATATTTTGGGACTGTAGGACAAATAAGTTACATCGATACAGTTATTTAGGAACTTGGGAGCAAAGCAATTGGTCACATTGATGTCACAGTTCTGATGGATAAGCAGTCCCCAAAGCTGTTGTGTGCTTTCATCACAGCAGTGGCTTGTACTTAGGTGATGGTTGCCAATTTCTCTCCGCAAATACTATTATACTTTTTGTAAAGGAAATGTGAAAGTTCTCAAGTAGAAAACTGTTGCAAGGGAAAGATTTTACAGCAAACACAGCTGTGGTGAAGTGCTCTGGTGTGTGGCAATGCCATGCCCCAGGGAAGGCTGTGCTGGGTCTTGTTACCAACAGGTCACCTGGCCTTTCTCTGAAAAGCTCCCACTGGAGTGAAAGCAGGGCTTTTTTGCTCCCACAGCCGCTCCTGACCCACTGCAGAATTCCAGCGGTGCTGCTCTGGTGTTGCATTCTATGCTGCACACCGTGGCAGTCCAGTTCTCATTTCACAAGCAATGGGAGAAAGAAGCTCCAAGAAAAGGGAGGGCTGGACAGACAGAGGCGCCATTACAGTTTCTCCAAGGTAAGCCATCCCTACCATGCTTTCTCTGACACTGAATTACTTCCTTTTTAAAATGGAAACCGAATACACTTTGTGATGTACATGCTGAGTTTACCTTGCTCAGCTATCTAGTGCCATACAGACTTATTTTGAACAAGATTTGAGCCCATATTTCTGAACAGTCTTTGATCAGCTCCAATGCAGTGCCTTTTTATTTATTCTACAACGTGAGGAGAATACCTTTTCTTCTTCAACATATAATTGCTGTATTGCACATGCTAAGTATGCTGAAAACAATAAAGTTAATGAAGAAAAGTACTGGTTGTAATGAATTAGTAATATTGTTAGATTTGTATTTGGAGTTGATTTTTATTGTTGTGGATGGAAGATGATCAATAGGAATATGTAATCAAGTTGTATGTGCTTTTCATCTCCTGAGACTCATCATGTAAATGAGATGATGAATCTCACAGGATTTATCCTGGAGAGAAAAAACTAAATAGAATAATTTAGAATAACTGCTTGGATTTCCTCTCACTAAAAGCTATGGGAAAGCTAACAAGGACTGGGAGACAAAATTATACATTTCTTAAAGATTATAAAAGACATCACTGCTCATATTTTGACATACTTTTCCCATTATCTTTCAAACAATTTTGTCAAGAGCATTGCACTTCTTAATGTACTTAGATATTGAATATTTTAGGACCATGCATTTTCTCTACCAGTTAATTAGCTAAGCTTCCAAAGTACTTGCTAGATGGGATACTGTACCTTTGCTGAAAGCCAGCCTTCCAGAAGATAGGAATAAGAACAGTAAGTCCCAAAGGAAATCATTTTTATGATAAAGAGTCCTAATGTGCCCCAGTAAAGGTGAGGATTGATTGTTATGGCCTATTGTTACTATAATTAGAAGTCAAACACCAATTAGCAGTTCCATTAATAAGATTAATCTCTGCAATATCTGCAGCTGAGACCCAGGGCTTGTGTGCAGTAAGCGAGTGTGAATTTAAAGTGCAACAGCTATTCTGCACTAAAACGCCCAGGTTGAATACTTACATCACACAAAAGATAACTGCTCTGCCTTCTTCGAGTTTTGAGTTCCTACATACACTATTGGTCTTACTAAATTTTTCTCATTTATTGCTTTTTATTTTGTTTAAGCATGTTCTACCATGATTTAGCAGTCATTGATGGGGATAGGTGCAACAGAACATGAGGTCTCCCAAACTTTGGTTCACAGCCACTCCCTCTGCATTTCACCAGGTCAAGGTAAATTTAACTTGGTTTCCATTATTAGTAAACTCAGAAAAGTAGTAATGAAAAAAAAAAAACAAAACAACTTCTTACAAATATGAAAGTACTATTCACATGATAGAAGTCCATTGCAGAATTAGGAATCATTTTTTCACTTGAAAACATGAAGGTAAGAAACAGTCAAATCCAATCTCTGAAGTTAACACACACTGCAGTTCAGAGTACAGAAACTGAAAAAAGGGCAAGATCTGAAATGAGGTGAAGAGTCTCACACTTGTGCTCTTTGTATTTTTGTAGGTACCGAAATCATAATTTGTATGGTTTTTCTTTGGTTTTATTTCATTTGTGTTTTGCCTTTTACAATAACTCTCAAAGAGAATTCATCCACAGATATGCCTCCACCATGCAAGGTAAAAAGAAGGATTTTGTAAAATTTAACCTTTAAGTGTCATTTACACTCTAACAATACAATAAACCTCACCACCTTCATCAAAATTTACTCATGCTTGCCACGGCTAATTAGCCAAGAGGCTTTGTAATGGATTTGCTTTTTCCTTTATTTCTTTTAAAGGGGAACTATCTGATTTCTTAAATCAAATATAGATTAATGTGGAAACACATTCCAGTTGGAAAGCATTTAAACAGCTATTTAAGATTACAAACATCTCTAAACTTGCCTACAGTAGAAAGAATCTGCTGCCAAAACTTCATTGGTGAGCTGAGCAAGTGGAGATCCAGCTTACACAGTAAAACACCTGTTTTGCCAGAGAGCATTGACCCGTTCCTAAAGCAGAAGGCAGCCCTTTGCTATTGTAGCCATCTACTACAACTGGAGACATGACAGTCATCTGAGCACTAGCGTCTCTCAGCTGTTTGGCTGCATTCACAAGAACAGGACAGAAGCTACTTGTCAATAACTGGAGCTCTTAGAGAATGTAGAGCCAAAGGTGCATATCCTCATGCAGTATTTATTCTGTTTTTCACTCGAAGTGGAACACCTTTTACGTTTTCTGAATTTCCAGAGAAGGTGCCCTCACACCTCATATGCTGGTATGCTAAATACATAAAGCAGAGCATTGCCATTTCAGATCCTTCTCACCCATAAAATCCCAGTGCAACAGCAGTCCAGGCCATAGGCATAAGTAAAGTGAACCAACCAATGTTGATTTGTGTTGGGGTCCCTTCCCCCCTGCCATGTAGCCCTGCGAGAGGGGCCCTGGGGGGAGACACGGGGCTTCCCTGCCCCTGGTCAGTCTCATTCCCCATTGGTTGGTTTGTGTTCCCCTGTGCGGGCAAGGACCCTCGGGTCCCGTGATTGCTGCAGTTCCTCGGCAGAGCTCCGGCCATGCGGCTGGAGAAATAAACATCTCTGAAACATCTACCAAGAATTGGTCCATAGATATTCTTTCCACAGGTCTCGTTGATTGATACACATGTTGCAGTATCCCCACTGTAAAAAATGGTAGAGAAATGCTGGCAAGACACCGATCCCTAAGGACAGTGACTGTGATTTGTGAGTAAACGCTGGATTTCTCTTCCTGTTTTTGTTTTGCTGTTCCATCTCTAAACTATGGAGAAACCGTGGAAAGACTCTTGGCTCTCCAAGCTGCAGATGGACATTTATCTTAAACTTGAAAAGATTCTTGAACAACGATTTGTAAATGTTATCATAATTCAAGCTCAAAAGGAACTGAAACATTTCCTGTCAGGGTTGTTCAAGAACTTTTTCTACGTTTCTTGGGACTTGATTCTTACCAATGACTTTTGGAAGATCATTTGGACACAGTTAATTTCTGAGTCAAAATATATGCCAATAGAAGGATATTTTCGTGAATATTATTTAATTACCGAGACTGTTGAACAATGTCAGCTGTGCCCTTGCGAAATTAAAACTGCTTCAGGGACCGTGTGACCCAGGCCACGTGGACCGAGCGCTCTGCGAGCAGCAGCGAGGCAGTTCCCACACGTGGG
>NW_008239110.1:6517858-6571206 GCF_000691975.1 Corvus brachyrhynchos
GAGAGTCCTGTCTCCCTTCTGTCAGCCTTAAGATGTTCCAGAGAATCTGTTTGTACAATTAAAGACTCAGGAGGGTGGCTTGTTTTGTTTTGAAACTGTTCTTGTTATCTCATGTTTATCCAGTTGTTTTCAATGTTAAGTTTTAAATCTCTTTTTGTTAAAAATAAACAGGTGAAATGTCGGGGTCCTTTCCCCCCTGCCGTGTGGTCCTGGGAGAAGGGCCCTGGGGGGAGACACGGGTTTTCCCTGCCCCTGGTCAGCCTCGTTCCCCATTGGTTGTTTTGTGTTCCCCTGCACGGGCAAGGACCCTCGGGTCCCGTGATTGAGCAGTTCCTGGGCAGAGCCCCGGCCATGCAGCTGGAGAAATAAACATCTCTGAAAATATCTATCAAGAATCGGTCCATATATATTCTTTCCACGGGTCTTGTCTGATACACGTGTTGCAGTATCCCCACTGTAACACTTTTGTACATATTTTTGAAGACTGCAAGTCTCAAAAGCATACTATAATCAGTATATTACCTCTAAGCTTTTGACTACACTAATCCATATTTATCTTTGCAGACTGAAGTTGTCCAAGGATCATCACTCATGTAAGTTTCGATTCCCTGGAGGCAGCCTGAGTGCTCCTCATGCATACAGCGATTAAAGACTGCTCTAAACAAGCACAGCATCACCCCTGCTATGGCTGCCATGGCATGGGTTTTGGAGAAGAACAGATAGAGCTGCAGATGGTGAGCTGTCACCTGTGAGAAACAGAAGAAATTCCTAGTGTCCCCATTAATACAGAGCAATTTTTCCCTAATACACAGTGGTATATCCCTAAGACAGACATGACCTTTACGCTTGTGCTCTTGAAGTAGGCCTTGACACAGTCGCCACTTTTAATTCTAAAAATCTTGGGATGGAAAGTTCTTTGGATACTTCAGTTTTCAAATGACCATAGACACCTAACAGGCTAAATTATGCCAACATCAGCGTGGCCTCTTGTGAGCTTCATACTCATGAATGCACACCAATGACAGCATTGGACACAAAGCACGAGGCTACATGCCAGGGGTAGAATGCTCACTCATCTGTTTAAAACATATCTTGATTATCACCTTGTGAAGAAGACTCTGTTCTTGAAAGACCTGACCTTCATGAAGAAAGGTAGATGAGTCTGACCTCATTGCTGACTCCGCTTCAGAAGGAAGTGGGTCTACAGACCTCCTGATATCCCTTCCAACTTGAATTATGCTGTGAACCTAGATGTACTATCAGCAGCATCTGATTAACCCCAAAGGAAGTTAATGGAAGGTCAAACGTTCTCTGAAGATGGCATAAAGCTCTTTGGAACACAGGGAAAGGAAATTAAGGCAGAGGTTTGTTTTCATATCTAGCAAGAAGCTGGGAGAATGGTAGACAGAACAGCAAAGGAACAGAGCAGTATGTCCTCTGTCCTTACAGTCCTTAGAAAGACACCTATCCCCTCTGACTTCTTTGCAACCAAAGAAACATTCAGAGAAAAAGCAACCTAAGGGTGAATGAATCCTCTGGTTAAGATTTGAATTTAAGTTTTAAGTGTTCCTTAGAGTAGGTTAGAACAAGATGACTTTGGTATAGCCACAATGACAAAGAGCATGTGAAATCAGACTCTGTGACCCCTGTGTGTGTGTGTGCCTCCAAAAATGGGTACTCAGGACAACTTACTATTGGAACATGACAAGCAAAAGACCCATCACCATAACAAGGAGTTGGCATCTGCTGCCAAATTACTTTTTAAATGGGTTTTTATTGGAAGCAGCATCAATGGTGGTTCCAAAATCATTATTAAAACACTAAGAACAAGAAGTCTATGTTCATGATTCCTGTCACTACTACCACCACTCTTCCATGCAGCAGGAAGGATTCTGATTCAGAGACAAGTTTATCCAGTTGAGTACCTTCTTGTAGTAAAGCAAGTTCATCTTACAAAGCGACGAATTCCTGGAGCTGTAAAGGTCAGCTGCATCATCCTGAGGAAGAAGGTGCAAGGACAGAGTCCACTATCAATAGTCCAAATCAGCAATCTGCTGGATTTACCAGGTTTTAGTACAGAACTGAAATAGTACTTTCTATATTCCAATCTACATATTGATTAAAAAGGTCTTTGCTTGTCAATGACCATAGGATCCACCAGTGTGAATGCATAGGCAGATCTGACAAAAAAAAGAGAATGGTTTTAAACCTCTGACAAGCATCCAAGGAAATCTGCAGAGCTGACTCGATGGATGTCAATACTAGAGGGTATTTTTAAAATTGGCACTAATGGGGGGAAAGAAAAAAAGAAAAAAGGCAAAACAGAGAGAAGAAAATAACTTGCTGTATTAGAGCCAAGGATACCGAGGGCTGAAAAGATGGACCAAGTTAGTTCTTTGGTGTCACTTGCATTTTAAGCTGCAATACAGAGGCTATGTCAGGCATTCATTACTCAATATAAAGGCAAGGAGATTCCTCAGTCCCCAGGCAGTAGTGTCTGGCAGTGCCAGATGTGAATAGAAAAAGATACCCCTTTGGGTGCATTGAGAGAGGACCCAAGCCAGTCTTGGTCTCTTCAGCTGTGAGAATGTAGCTCCACTATGAAGCATAAAGCTGTCAGTGTTCAGAAACCACATGATCCTGGAGTTTCAATTACAACCTCACTTACAGCAGCAAAGTAAAATAACAGGAAGCTGCATACTTAACTATCCAAGTGAGTTTTGCTCTGAGAGAAGGCAATACAGTGTCAGACTCTAGTATAATCACCAGTTAGGAAATGGATCTCAAAGCCCTTATAAAGCTCTAGCCTCCTGTGTCACATCTAAGGTACTCTCTCATAGTATTAGCATGATAAATTATTGTTAATTTGATTCTGCCTAAACCCAAACATGAGTTCTGCTTTCTCTTCAGCACCAAAGTAAGGAGTTTCAAGGGAATATGGGATGCACGCTTTGCTTGAGTACAAGCGATGACATAAACTCTTACATGATACTGTTTGCGTACTTTGGAGTGAGCACACAATTGATCCTTGTATTTGCAATGCATCTGTAGCCAAGGAAATATGTTCTTTAATGCTAAGAGACCAGCAGAAAGTTTCAACTTTAGGAAATCTGTCCAGCAGCTGAAATAGAGAGCTGTTTATCATGCTGCTACTTCTCTTCATCCTCTTTTGGGATCACTGGTGCTGAGCTGGAAGTAAAGCCAGGTTCTTTTCCCCGCCAATAGGAATAAAGTCAGATTGCTGCCAACACGACAGGGAGGTGGCTGTACAGAGTAAAGCATGCCAGGCAGGCTTTTATAACACTTCCTCCCTTATCTTCAGCATGGCTCATAAGGCAACCAGCAGTTACTATGATACCCTTGCATACAATGACCCCCATGGCCCCAGATTAATGCAGGCAGATCACAACTCTTGGAAATTATGAAGTGCTAAAGCTGAAGGCAATGGTGGCCAGAGGCAGCACCATTTAACTACACTAGCCCTGCTCCGGTAACTACCTAAATTGTAATCCTCATTATTCTGGAAAAGATTGTTCTCTGGTAGCAGGCATCGGTTTTGTTCCATTGTGTACCAGTGAAAAACAGATGCCAGCTAGGAAGTTAGATAATCTATTTTTATACATTTAGGTCAATTGTCCTTTGAATTGACATATCTAGAGAACAAGAGAATAGGATATTTTCTTTTTGTATCCCAAATTCAGCTCTCAGTATCTTTTGGCTTTAATTTTTGTATTGCTTTATTGTGATTTAAGAATATAAAATAGTGAGAAGAGGTTACACAGAACATGCCAAATTCCAGTATGAAAACGTCCACCATATTTTTGTGTGGTTTTTTTAAGTTAAATGGTTATCACACTGTTACATCTTCCTGGTCACAGACTGTACATTTAGTGTAGTACCAGTTACAGAGGACTGATGTAACCTGGCTATCTACTGCAGGCCTGAATATTTAAATACAGCACAAGAACTGGTTCCAACACAAACACTGGGAAAAGAAAGACTGGGCTGCTGCAATTGCTGACAAGTACTGGAACAACTTAGCTCATGCTCAGATTTCAGAAATGCAATTAATTAATCACTACTAAGTATCCTAAAATCAAGTGAGCCATATCCCAGCTAATAGTCCACAATATAATGTTCACAGCACATAAGTATGAGGCAGTGAAGATGCTCATTACAGGGCCAGAAATAATATTTCCAGCAAAATATTATATATAAAGATGAAGTAATTATATGGCATGGCAACAAAAAGAGCTGTATAGATTACAGCTGAGCTGAAAAGCTGTGAGAACCTATTTCCAAAAAATACTTTCCAAAGTTGGAGACATATAAGCAATAAAGGATTAAGCATATTTCTTCACTTCATATCACTGAGGGATATACTTTCCCTTTGACATATATGTCCAATATACACAAACCATATACAATTACATTGCAACCAAGATAGCAGACAAAAATGCACTAATGGAAAACAACATCCTTTTGTTCTTCTTCAGGAGAAGGCAGTTTGTAAAACACAACTTGTAATACATGTCAAAAATATCACAAAAGCCCTTTAAGATCACAACTTTACAAGCTGCCTATTCTCTATATACAATGGAGAAATGGAAATCAGAAATAAGACTTGCATTTAAAAGTACCTTAAATAAAGAAAGGAGTCCAAAGCCAAAGCCCACAGCGACTTCAGTAGAGGGCAAGAACTGACCATTATGACACAAAATGAAGCAACACAGGGGCATGTTTTCTTGTATTTACACCATGCTGCAGGACTTAAGTGTCATTGAAAATCCATTTAAATTAACAACTCCACAGTCATCACTTTTGCAGACAGTAATGAACCTTAAGTGAACCTGTGTGGGCGTATTCAAAACTGCTTTGTTTTTGGAGTACCTTTGTAACTCTGAACTAGATATTATAATGGCTATTGACTTGCTCAAACTTAGATTATTAGGCTAGATTTTCAGCTGGTTGAACTGGCATCGCTCCAATGATGTCCATTTACACCAAACGCTTCATTATTAATTCAAGGTCTTATTTGCTCCTTAATGAATACTTCCACTAGTCACCTTCCCAACGGCAGCTTTAAACGCTCAAACTTTACCTCCATGGTCAGAACCATCATACTCAAGAACTTAGTTATCAAAAAAATAATGCTTTTTCTCTCCTTTTATGAGGCATACTAAGGTAATTTTTTTAATCATTTACAAAACAAACTAAAATACCTCCTGTGCCGTAATTAACTAACTAGAATTATGCTTTCATACTGCATCATTTGCATATAAATATAAAAATTTTACAACCCTAAGGGGCCATTAGGGATGAAACAAAATAAGAATGGAATTAAACAGCTAAAAGGACAACACAGCCTTCCAGAACAAGCCTGCTTTACAGCCTTGTCCTTTTGCTTACTTATTGTTATTCCTGCCTGTACCAATTCATATATATTTTCCTTCTCTGCTATTTTAAGATACTACATATATTTTTAAAATTTTATTTACTTGGTCTTTTCAACTCTATGATACTACCTCTACATTTCGAAAGAAATCAGTATGCAAACATGTCACTAAGGATCCTCATTTAGTATATCACAGAGGTCAGAAACACAATTAATAAAAAATACAAGTCTTGTTCCCTCAACCAAGCAACATGCAATTTTTCAAAGAATTTTAAAAAAATCAAGTTTTACAATTTTTCAACCAGATCTCATTACTTACTTCAATTGAATAGTTCACTGTCAAATATACAAAGGAGAGCAACCACTGATTTTGATTACTGTTGTTACTAGTATTAAGAAATTCATTTTAAAAGCTTAAAAAATATTTAGGAACTCTTTACAGCTGAAATAGTTCAGTGAGAGCCTAAGGAACCATAAGGGTAGGCTGAGTAAATCTGCTGTGACATGTGGGAGGTAAAAACTTTATTCTACACTGCTGCTGCATGGGAAAATACCCTTCAAACAGGCTATACAAAAACTTATGTGCTCAGTAAGACGAACCGGTGTCCCGTAAGGCTGGCATCTTGCTCTGAAATTTCTAGCAAACAGGTGTACCCAAGTAACATTGGAGCAAATAAAAAAAAAAATACTCTATTTAAAAATATTTTCTAGCGTTGGGGTTTTTTTTATTCTGAGTACCTCTTAATGTAAACTTTAAACTATCTTGACCCAAATGTTTTCAATTTTTTTGTGCCCAAAAACCACAATTAAGATATACTAACAGTTATACAAAGAGTAGGAAATGCTTTTCACTGTGGAAAGCTTATAATAAGCCCAAGGAACAAAGCTTTGTAATTAGGTAAGTACTGATTTCCCTTAACAGGTGAACAGGCCATTTAGGACGCTTTGATACCACCAAGAAATTGCCCATCAAATATAACTTAGCATATCATACTACATACCTGGAATAAATTCCACTGACCATGTCGTGCTGGAAAGAGAGTCCTGCTGTGCTGGGTCCAGCAGCTTTGGAAATAAGCAGGACGACCAAACCTCGCATCTGTAAATTGTTTCGGCTATCGTACACAAAACCCCTAAAAAAGGAAGAAGAAAAAAAAAAGAAGCATATTTTCACAATCCATGTTCACTGTACCAAAGTGGAAAAAAAGACTTAGACCTCAGGCTGCCATCCATTCATCAAGTCTTTAATATTCATGTTTGCAGGGAAATAAATTGCAATTATGAATCATGATCTTTTGTCATCCTTTACCTGACACTTACAACGAAATCCTACTATTGCAGAGAGAAACAAGTATTCAGGATAGAATTAAATCTTGATTATTTTCAAGGAGCAGCATGTCCCTTGCATTTCACGTCATGTCATGACAGGAGTATTTCAGAATAGTTCAATGTAATCTACTGTAACAGGAACGTAAGAGATTTCAGTTTCTCGTCTGAAGCACAAAAAAAACCCCAAAAAACAACAAAAGAAGCCTCCTACTTCATGAGAAGAAAGACAAAGGAGGAAAGGTGCAACCAAAATCTGTAACATGCTGAAAGAAAACCGTTTAGTGGTTGTGAACAGAGGGCAGAGTACATAAAACAGGTCTAGCTACTGTAGGAAAATAACAAAAATGCAGAAACTGATGAAAGATGTACAATAAAAGTTAGAGATAAATGAAGTAGAGATGAGCTGGTTTAAACAAAAAACCGGTTTCAAATGCTACAACTTTAAATCTGGGGTCAGAAGGAAACTGCCCTCAAAATCATATTTGTTGAGAGCAATTACAGATGACCATTTAGATATACCACCTCAGAAGTTAATTTGTTTTAAAGTGAGCTTAGCTTTCCTTTTTGACTGCAATGTCTCCAATTGTATTCTTCCTGTCCTTGTCGAACTTGTTTTCTACTTCCTACATTCATCAATACAGCTAGACAAAAGGATTAATACATTCCAGATGCTATTAAATTTGTATACTAATTTCCAATAAATAAGAGCCTATATGTCTGATATAATCTAAATATTTATTAAATAAATCATATGAAGAACTACATCACAAATTACTAGGCACTTTAACTCATTTTATCCCAGAGTGTAAGTTTAGCCCTAATAACTGAAGGAAATCAAAACGGAACTGTCTTTAAATCAGCTGAATAAAAAAATCTAGGATGTTGATCGTGCAAGTATGTTTGAATAAAGAAAACAGTGGATGCAATCTAAAGTTTCATTTGGACTTTGTCATTACGTGTACACTTCACAATGCAAGAGTATCTGCTGTACACTACTTCATTAACACAGACAGACATGAAGAAGAATAATTTAAATAGCACCTTTCTGTGTGAAAGTTCCTGTGCTACTGCAAATAAAATCTTGACTGCTTGAGCCGTTACATCCTGTTTTACAGCGATGAGGAAATGGTCCAAACTATGCTCAGAGGAGAATGAGCAGGACCAACCAGGTAGCTGATGCTAGTCAGCTTCTGGGATTGATCTTCACACCCACACACCCAATTCCAGGCTAGTACTTCTCCCTCCAGCGATGCCGAAGATCCCACTCAGTGTGGCCACACCCTACAAATGATATGATCAGTGAAGATAAGAAGAGGCCAGTATGGCTTTTTACCACAACCCACAACACTTTTAGCTCTGGTGAGATCTAACTAGCCAAATGAGGCCATGACTTCTGTGCCTTTATAATCTGCCCACATCCTATCTGCTTCACCTGCAGACTGACAGGCTGGTCCACCCTGCACAAATCAGGCGTGCCCAGTGAGCCTGGCAGCTCAGGATACCTTATGCTCACAGCAACCCTGACTAGAACAACATAAAAAGCAGTGGAAGGGAGATTCTGTATAACTTCCCAAAGCAGAAATTCTCTGTTTTCAGTTCAGCCTCCCAGTACTTCCCAGCCACTCAAACCCATGAAAGCTTGCACTGCTCAGATCTCTGCTCAAGGCACACACACTGTGGTCTTGTGACATGCACCTTTATTTTGTTTACTGGGTACATGTAGAGAGGGATTTTAAGGAGGAGGGGGACAGCTGCTTGCCTTCAGCATTCTGTGAATTTGTAACCAGCATATCTCTATTCTCACCAAACACATAAATACATAATTTGTTTCTTATCATGCTCCAATATACAGTTAACAGAATGCAGCCAAGACAGTTATACACTTAAAACTCTATAGATTTCTGAAGTCAGAGCCACAACGAACATTAAACTACCCAGGAAAAAACAGAAAATACATATAATGAATAATACATAGTGTGTATGCATCTGTATACAATTCATAATTGTTTGTGGTGGTGTAAGTACTTCTCTGGCTTGAATTTCAGTTGACCACATTACTCACAACCACAGAAGTTATACAGATGATGCAACTGAATTCAAATATATTTCCTCAACACTATTTAAAACTCCATCATTTTTAAAGAAAAGTGGTTTTAGGAAAAAAATTCCTTTTTTCCACATATGTATGTGGTAAAATCACAGTGTCTTACTAAAGGCAGAGATAAAATGAGAAATTAATAACACTTAAAAAAAATAGGAAATTACAGTGATATTTGAACAATCAGAACACTTTGGTTTTTCATGCCCAGTGCTCTACAGCTTGTCAAGTGACAGGATGTAATGAGAAATTAATAACACTTAAAAAAAAATAGGAAATTACAGTGATATTTTGAACAATCAGAACACTTTGGTTTTTCATACCCAGTGCTCTACAGCTTGTCAAGTGACAGGATGTTACAAAAGTAGAGATAAAAAGTGTTCATCTTAGGAACATGGAGCGCTGGCCTTTAAATAAACCACTGTCTAGACAGACACTAGAAGTGAAGCACTTTTACCTGATTCAGTCTAGGTGATGAACAGTAGAAGAAAATTACCTGTGTTGAACATACTCAGTCTGTAGCAATAGCAAAAACAAGTGTTCAGTGCTGTTTAGTGTTTGCAACACCACTAGCAATGAATACCTTACATTCTTAGCAGAAAACTGTTAATGGAAAGTGCAGCTGTGGGTGGGGGGAAGAACAAAATCAAGTAATAAGGAGTAACATGGCTGTCATTTCTACACCTAATCATACAGCCTCTATGTTACATATGGTTTGGATGTAATTTTAGACAGGATTTTCTATGAATTACCAAACCAGTAGTCAAAAGTTTACCTCCATTTTCATAACATGTTGTGTTACTGACATGTAACATATCCACACTAAAGCAAACCACATCAGACTTGAAACAAATAAAGCCTCCGGTGATCATCCTTTAGACACTAGAAACTACTGCAGTTACTTGACATGGCTTCAGGGGTCACATTCACATTCTGAATTAAGCTCCCCAGAGACACCCTGCACAAGTAATAGCAACACAAAAGTCTTCCAGATGGTGCAATTAGTCTTGATGGGTATGTGGCAGGAGACAGGTGCCTCCAGGGAAAAAAGTGAACTAAAAGCAAACCAAGTGAAATTGCGCACACAAAAAAAGATACATCAAGCTGACACTCTTTTGGAAAACCTCTGCTGAGCAACACAAGTGCATGCATAGGGTACCCAAAAAACCCCCTAAATCATTAGCATCATTTTGCTTCCTCTTAAGTTTACCGGCTGGTTATCTGCAAATGACCTACTTCATCCTCGGGGGACTGCATACCAGAAAAAGGTAGGGAAGTCAAACACCCCTACAATTTCGTTTTGCAATTCAGGATTTGGGGGAGGGAAGGGAAAGCCATTTACTCTACATATTACCCGTGTGACAGAGTAACCCAGCTGAAAACTGGCAGATTCACAGTTTTAAATACAGCACAGTGTTCACAAAAAAACTCCATCTTACAGTACAGGAGAGAAGCGCCTGGCTCCGACACATGCGCGGTGTGACACTGCACACGCACAAGAGACTCACACCACCCACTCAGGCAGTGACACTGGCTAATAGCTAATGTGCTGCAAATTACACCTCCTACTACCAGAGTCCGTCTGCTGCACAGAATAAATCAAGCAAACATTTCACTTAGTGCTTTGTGTACTGCTCCACACGTGCAGCTATTTCAGTAGAATTTTAACCTCCAGTAACCGTCAGGTTTAACTGCATTGGTAATTTACACTTTTATTAAAATAAAAATCTGCTATTCATTGCAAGCTTCATTTGTATTTAAATATTTAAATACCACAAAGATTTAAAAATTATTTGCATGAGACAAAACCACATTCCTAGCACTTTTTTTTCATTATCATAAACTGTGAATTTAAACAATAGAGAGGAAACATGGCAACTACAGCAGTTACTGTAAGGAAGAGCTGGACATGGGGGTAATTTCATGGTATGATAAGGCAGCAAAAAAAAAACCAACCAAAAAAAAAAACCGCACAGGCAACTGTGAAGTCAACTGACTCTGCAAGTGGGTGTAGCAGAAGAGACCATACTCATGGGTACTAGTGCTAATTCAAATGTAATTAATTATGAAGAATGCAGAACAAACTTCCCAACGAAACTGATGTTTATTTTGGAAGGGACAGAAAGGGGTTGTTATGTGTTTAGATAAACGCTGTTAGTACTTCCCACATGTTCTGCTCATGACCCAAGAAGCAGGAGCTGTGGGGTTTGCAGCCCTTTCATCAATTACCTCGCAGGAGCCCCTCCACCCCCACACAGGCATGTTTGGTGGCCACAGGACTGCTGGTAGGGGCTGAAGTGGACAGATCACTGTCCTCCTCAGCTCCTCTGGTGATTTTTGCCCTTCCTTTCCGTGCATTCTATTGAAGGTGTCCAACTGACAAGATCAATCGTTTTGTTTCAGGCCATACACAAGCCCCATGTAGTTACAAGGGGAAGGAAAACAGAGAGAAATTCCATTCCTCTACCTTTCCTGTTCAGCTGTCAAACAAAAGGAGGGGGAAAAAAATGATCTGTTCACACAGCCTAATAAAAAGCAGCTGGGCAAGTCTATAACACAACCAAAATCAATTACACTGATGAAGAAGATTTATAAGCATAGGATAGTGTCATTGAAAGCCCAGGCTAGTTTTAGGCTGAATTACAAACTATTCTGAAAAAGAAACCCCTCTATTCAAACTGACAGTCCCAGATGTGACAATATAAACAGTTTTTAGCCTGTAACATCTCAGGAAAGTACCTTCTATTTTACTCAATATAGAAGGGTTATCAGGATGCACTCATGGTTACATGTGCAGGTACATTTAGAAAAATAACACAACCCACCTTTTCGAAATGAATTATAACTGACAATTCTATATCTAGCACTAGAGGTAAGGCATGGAGCTACTTGGCAAGATTCTTGGCTTCCTTATTAGAAATGCAAGAAATACCAGCCTCAGGGCTTTTATCCAATTTGCTTTATTAATGACTTGTCAGAAGTAAATAAGAGAAAACTCTCTGACATACTCATTTTTTAAATGGATATTAAACCACTGTATTATTGATGCGCATATCTGAATCACAGGATTCACCATCTGACCATATGATCACACTCAAACATGCATATATTTAAATACTGCGAGCATTCAATTTTATGCATTTAGTATATTCTAACAGCAGTCTATAGCAACTTATTTTTACCTGCTACTCAAGTTTCAAGTACTTATTAAATATCCTTCTGCACATCTCTCCAGAACATACTAAAAACCCTGGCCCATTCCAACATCCACAGCTGCTTCTGTAGAGAATCACCCTTGTCATGACATGTGCTTTGAGCATGATTCAGAAGGGGAGAGGAGACAAACTTACTTCACATGGAGAGAACAGAATTTAAAAATGGGATTCACATTAAATATGCAGCTGACAGGAAATGATAGAAGGAGGGATGCTCTGCAACCTACATGCCATCTCAACTTAAAAGCCCACTAGAGGCTGCAGATGAGAACGTTTGTTTTAGAAACTTATTCTTGGACTTCGACAACCAAACATCTCTTTGCATACAGAAAATGAGTACTGAGGTTTGGGAAATTTCCTTACCTGAAAAACATGCTTGTGAAAAATGGGATGGGGCTCATCACCATGCTATAACTGCCTAGTAATTAATGGGTTTATCCAGTAAGGGCAGACTTGTGTAATGTGTCATGCCAGGCTTGGAGGAACTGATGTTACCGTCCCACTTTGTGGGAAGATGCTCTTAGACCAGGTTACAAGGGAGTCTTTAACAGCCCCCCTGCTCCACCTGCCTCTGAGAAACAAGGGGTCTCACCCCATCAGCTTTGTGAAGCCAATCACAAAGAAACACAAGACTTCACAGACAAAAAGCCAAACACAACTCTGGTGTGAAGACAACAGGGGCCTTTCTCTGCACTACATTTTCATCCAAAGGCAAAAAAATTAAAAAGGCAATTTAGAAGTGTCACCTTCACTTATGACACAAAGAAACTTTAATAACTTCAACTGTTATGTGGTGTGGTGCTTGGAGAGTTAAAAGTAAGCCAAAACAGTAACCTAGTCATGTGCAAAACAAGAATGGTTGTGGTCCAGTGAGGAAGTACTTGCCTGAAATTTATGTGTTCACAGCTACACATCTACAAGCAGAGTCACTGAAAAACTAACACAGAAAATGTTGTATCTGTGCTTTTACTTGGCTACTCTTAGACTTAAGAGTACTTGGGAATGAATTGCAACCAAGGTCTTCAGTAAAAAAGAGGTCTCAAAATGCTCAGTTCCGCAAAAGCTGCAGTATTTTTTGGGATGCAAAGAACTGTATAAATTTGGGTACCTTTTCTTCCATTTATGAAGTTTCAGACACCTACTTGGCTGGAGAGAGTGACTAAAGATCATTTAAAATACAGCTTGGATAAAATTCAGGTATTCAAGAGTCCCAGAAATCCACAAAAAGTGTGTCTCTAAAATATTAAATATATTCTTCACAAAGCGAATAGAAACATAACAAAGATGATCTTCATTGCTTTATCTTGGAAGAAGGTTGCAAATGCGCACCTTCTATAACAGAAAGCTCCTGGAAGTGAACTCCTAGGGTCCTTTCCAACCCAAGTGACTCCAACTGCTCAATTTTCATGGGATATTGCTTACAAGGAGAAATATTTCTTAAATAAGGGTGAAAAATTCCATCCAAAGTTTCATCAGTCTATTGCTTATTAAATGTGATCTTCACACAGACCAGGAGTGTGGAAAACTACAGTCCCAGGTAGGAGGCAGGAGGTGCACAGAATTTGGAGTCAATTGCATCATTCCCAGAAGTGATTGATCACAAGACAAAGTCTTGCATGTAACTTTTTCAAGAATTTCAAAGAAAAGCCACAGCACCCTTCATGATGGGAAGGGAGACCGATCTCTTTCTGGAGTTGCTACACGCACTCATTTCTTCAGGCTTTAGTAACTATCCCAAATACTGCACTACTTTCAAGAAGAAAATTCCAACAACTTCTAAAACACAACAATGACCACAAAAGATGGAGCCTTCCAGGAAACTACAAAAGTCAGAAGGTTAAATAAAATTGTGGAGATTCAAATGGGCAAGATCCCACGAAACCCAAATCTTATTCAAAAGATAAAAGGTTAAGAAACAGGTTTTGATCAGTCTCAAAGAAAAATACAGATACTTGGCCTTGGTACCTTGGAGTTAATTGTAACTGAGCATTTGCAGCTCCTAGAAATCAATACACCCTTGGAATCCTTGAAATGAAAAACCACAGATTTTTCCCTGGAGACTGTAGAACCCTATTTAGACATTTGTATCAGTCTACCATTCACTCCTACTAGCTTTATCTGATTTCCCAAAAAGACAGAGGTTGTTTGAATCATTCCCATGAAGATCAGCTACATAGTTGTGTATTATTTTCAGGGGTTTTGATGCACTTATTTTTCCTTCAGGGTAGGATATTCCCTATGAACAATGCAAGGAGTTACTTTTAAAAACAAAACCAATATTCAAACAAAGAAACAAAGCCGCACCAAAAAAAAAAAAAAAAAACAAAAACAAACAAAAAAAGCCCCAAAAACGAACAAACAAAAACCCCCAACAACAACAACAAAAAAGCCCACATATTATCAAGTCCCATTTTTCTGCAAAACTTCTGGCCAGATGAAGACAAACAGGAAAAATACTTGCTTGGTGAGAAGAAGAAAACCATCATCTTTTTAATTTGAATGAAGATGCAAATGCATAGGAACAGTTTGAAACTTAAGTGTGAAAAAGGCTGTTTTGAGGTTGCACGGTCATCTAAGATCTGAAAAATACCTACTATGGACACTGAAAAAACCACACTGTAAAAATAAAGGGCAGCTATAATCAGACATTTGTCTCAAAGACACTGATTATTCAGTAAGCAAGATTATTTACTAGTATTATTATTTTAAGTCATTCTACTCTCCACCCATCAGATCTCATGAGTGGTAGAGGCAGGGCAAAAAGGACCACCTTAAGGATGACAATAAAGGCACCACACAGGAAACAAACCACCAAAATGTATTTTTAAACCAACTGCCAGTCTCCACTGTTTTTCCTGGTCCGCTGCTTGATTTGGAATGTGATGTGGATAGTAGGCAAGCTAACATCAAAAAATGCAGTTAGTATCTGAGTGCAATTACTTTGACCAGGAGTAGCTTGCAGGTCTGGCACCCTTATTTTTCTAACCACAAATATTTAGACAGAAGCCTAAATTTTGTGTGTCTGATTCCTCCATGAATATTTGCTTTATTTAAACTTTGTGGGAGGTCTAACACCCCACCACCAACTGGTATCAACAGGTGGACTCAAGCACAAGACTACCTTTCTGGGAACAGGCTCTCTCAGATGCAGGAATAATCTGCTAAGTGAAAGGAATACAAATATTTTGGAAGAGTTCAGTGAATGACAGAAGGATGATTAGCTTCAGAAGGCTAATGAATTCAGACACCTTTGGAGGTCCAGTGTCACTTCAGCAATATTGTAATTGTAGAGCCTGTCATAAAAATGTATTTTGCATTAAATAAACTTTTCTAGGAAAATGTAACAATGAAATAGGTCAACTCCTGGCCATTATCTCAGACTGAAAATGCTCACAGCGTGTTTTACAAATGGATGAAACATAAAAAGGCAAAAACGTTAGGCTATGTATTGCCATGACAGAATGATATGAAAAGTTCTTTTAACCTTCCATCCTGAATAAGATTTCTAGATAACAACTTCACTGATTTTCAGCATTATTCAGATGAATTAATTACAAATATTTCTGCCCTAAAAACACTGAAGGCTCTTTACTAGTAGTGAGAAAGAGGTTCCAAGTTTTGTGCTTCCATGGATTGTTCTCCCTTCAAGTAGCTCAAGCCAAACACATGCCAAGAGCGCCATAAACAAAAAGCTTTCTTCTAGATAGAAATAGAAATTAGGTAGTTGAAAACCATCAGCATTACTCCAAATGCAGCACCTCTACAGTGTCACTGCCTACTAGAGTTAAGTGGTTATATAAAGCAGAAGCCTTTTGTAAGCTTGTGGGGGAAAAAAACACCTTAAAACATAGCAGATGAGTAGTACAAAGTGCAAGGCAGCAATACGAACAGTCTCAAATGAGAAAAAAAATTTCCCAGATTCTATGACAAATGTATAGATTTCTAAATACTACACCTTAGGGGTTTTTCAATAGTTCCAAGTAATCAAAGAAAACTTTTTAAAAAAAACAATTTCAAGCCAAGAGTGGAGACCACAGACACGCCTAGACCGTAACTCTTAACATTATTATCTTCATTTGCTGTTTTTCTCTAGATTTCTGATTCTAGAGAGCCTTTTTTTTTCCAGTGAGACCCAAGTGACCACCTCTGATAATTGAGATGAATCTGGGTTTTACTCAGGTTAAGGAGTATTTTCAATGTGACCAGCCAAATTCTGTATTTGTCACTCCACTGTGTCAATATCACAATTGGGCTTGTTCACCTGAATTAAAACCCCTCCTTTCACAAAGATCAACCTAAAACCCAACAAATATCTGTCACCTTTTCGTGGATCATTGCTAAGCATCAAATAAGCTCATTAAGTTACCAGCAGCATGCTTCAAATTTCTCAAGTCTTGAAAGAAGATATAGGGCAAAAATACTGAAAGTATTTTACAGCAAAACAACTGTTAAGAAATAAAAATCACTGGAAACTTTAGATATTTTCAATTCTTTTTTCCTCAGAAAATGCAAGACTTTAGAAGGCCTGAGATTTTAAGCAAACACTTGTGGTTTTGGAAATGCTGGTTTCCATGGCAACCAGTAAGGTCTTCTTTATATAGCATTATAAACAGATGGTAAAGACCGGTCATGTTTGCTTCTTTGCCAACATATCAATAGAACTGCTGTACTACTCTATCTCTTGTATTAGAGTTATTAAGTAACTTGGGTATTTGAGCAACAAAATCTACAAATTGGACTCGCTCAACTAGTATGGGGTTTTTTCCATAAACATTGAAGATTCTCAACAGTAAAGCCACTGTAGTGTATATAGGCAGATTTCTTTGGCAAAGCTTTTTATAAATGTTTTCTCAGCACTCGCCACGTAGGGTACATTACTACCACAAATATGAATCTGACAGAGATTAAAAAAATGAATTCAAACAAGAAATAGAAATGTGACTGTTTACATCCATGGTATTAAAGTGCACTTCAGAATTATTGTATTGCACTTGGAATTATTCAGAGAAGATGTAGCAAACTGTAACCTCATCTTCATTATGTCATAACAAGCAGAGGTTATTCTTGCAGGTGATTTGTAAAAGAAAGAAATCTCTTTGCATTTAAATCTTTCAGTTATAGCTATGGCACACCATACACAAGCAGTTCTTTTCCAAAGTTCTTTTCCACAGATGGTTGGAAGTATCAAGAGAATTTGATTTGGTACAGCATTCTATTTGGTACCTCTCTGGGAAAGTCTGAAGTACCAACTGCTGGCAGTACAAGCTAACATAGATTTTTGCTGCTGAATTCAGCTGATTCCTCCAGTGGTTTAGCTGTTTAATATGTTTCGTGCCAAAAATGAGGGGAAAAAGCAAAAAGTAGAGGAAAGGTAGAAGCAGAACTCACATCAGGTCAGGAGCCAAAATCACACATTTCAGATCAAAGTATCCCCTGGTAATAATCTGGTAGTCCAAGAAGATTAGAAATTATTTTATTATCAAAATACAATAAAAACATCAGTATTTCTGATCCAGCTTCCAGTGAAATTCATGTCCTTTCCATCAGGGCTGGCACATAAATTCTCTATTGCTTATTTTTATTAACTACTTTATGGAAACTTTGTGGTTTGGTGGGGGTTTTGTCACTAAACAACAGCATCTCAAGGACAATTCTAGTATCTAAAAACTTGTCTTTATAGCAAGTACAAATTTCCAGGTCCACTCTTATCCAATCTGCTCCCAATATCACAGCAGTTATCACTAATAAGCGAGATTCAAAAAAATCACCACACAACCCAAACTTCTCAAAACCCACTCAACTTCATAAAACAACCAATAATACATTTTGGAAACGTGTGAACTACTAAAGATGTGAATATGTTTGGCAAAGATCAAGAGGATAACAAGCATTCTATATGCACAGAGAAGCCAGAAATGTGCTAGGGTATGGATGAGAAGTCTTCCTGCACTGCATTAAGTAACAAATTGTACAGATAGATAATCACACACAATTTTTGTGTTTGTAGTTTTATGTTTTTCTGTTTGGTACTCGGAAAACAATACATAACTACAATTTAACAGTGGGGTCCATTCCACCAAAATCCCAAGAGTTTCCAACAGTGCTTAAACTGTAGATACCTAACACTACTTAGCATAAACTTCCTAGGGTGGTTTGGTTGCACAGCCTGTTCAGAAGCACACATTCAGATGACAAGAAGTCCCTATTGTCGTCTATGTCTTCAAGGATCAATCCACTGGCCACTGCCATGGTCAACATTCCAGCAATCCCAATACACCTTTGTCACTTTGTCAATAGGATACTATTGTTCACCTGCTGGCTGCACCAAAACTCACCATTTCCATGCTCCAGGTGATTTAGCTTCATAGTAACATAAATCCAGTTTAATCTTTGATATATAAAACTTGATCAGTAGCACATGAATGAGGATGAGGTTATGGAACTTTTAAACAAGTCAGATGTGCACCAACAAGTGCTGAAGAAACTACCTAATATTATTGCCAGGTCACTCCATGATCTTTAAAAAGTCATGGTAATCAGGGGAGGTTCCCAAGGACTGGAAGAAAGCATCATTCCCACGTTCAAGAAGGACAGGAAAGAAGCTGGAAAGCTACAAAGACAGCTGAAAGTACACAGGTATGGTAAAACTTTTAACTAGTATTCCAAATAAATCAGGTTACAATTTAATAGAGCCCTTTTAAAAGGGGTGACAGTGCAGAACAAGCACTGTTTGAAGGACCTGAACTTCAGTTTGGCAAGTATATGGAACAGCACTGAATTCAGAATGGGGTGGGGAGTGAAAGGCAAAACCATATTTTTATCATTCAAAAGGACCACAGGCTTCACCTGTAACACAAGACAACTCAGCCCTCACACCGACTGCTTTATTTGCATTGGCCATAACAGAAAAAGATGATTCCCAATTCCAAGACAGAACACCAACACAAAGAAAGAGAGGGAGCTGCTTTACTGAAGTTACATAGTTACTCAGGAAAGGTGGTGGTGGTACTGACCACCCCAGTTTTTCCTAGATGGGCTGGTGCCAGAGTCTGGAGGGGAAGTTAGGAAACTTAGCCTGTAGGAATATCTGGATTCCAAGAGAAAAAACTGGCAGGAGGAAGTAGTGCTGGAATGTGAAGCAAGAACCTAACTTCTCCCCACAACTCCCAAAGACTCTTCTAACTCCCAACGACTTTGACAGCATGGCAAACAAGTGGAAGGCAGCACTGCTAACAGAGGCGTAAAAAGAGCCACTCCAGAACTGCCAAAAGAGAACACCTTACTAAAATGTCATTCTTGGAGTAGAAGCAAGAGTGAAAAGAAAAATGAAAAATGAATGCCATGCCATGCTTTGTCAATTTGCTTCGAAGAAGCAGATCTGCCACTTCAGGTACCTATAGCACGAGGGAAACTGTTGCTCATTTATACGTCAGGCAACCTCGGAAAAACCTCCAAGTAACCATTGTAATAGGAGAGGTGAAAATAGAGGAATCTTCTTTAGGTAATCTGAAAAGAAAGATTTTTTTCAAGGTCCACCACCTAGGGAAAACTAGAGAGCCCAAGGTGAAACTGCCAGAAGCAAAACTGTCCCAGAATTAAGAATCACAAGGAAGGAAAGTTATGTCATGGATCTGATCCTGCCTCCAAGAGATACGGAAACAAATAAAAATGAAATGGCAGGTTCCGACAAAGGAATCCAGCACTGATATTAAACATTTGCTGAAACAAAGTGCAATGGGAGTGAGGAGAGAGAAACCTGAGACATGCAGAAAGATAACTAATTTTTTTTTTTTTATATTTAGTTTACATGTGGGTTTTTTATTATTACATAGATTATCCAGATATTTTTCTCTAACCTGGCACACATTTTGTCATGTATCTCACAACAGTAATAGTTTCTGCAGACAGTAACTCATAATAGGACCTGCATTTTCAGCAGTAGCTTAAACAAATCTTAAATGACGATAGAATTTGTTACATGAAAAATGTCAACTCAAATTGCTACAGGAAGTCGACCTTATTTTGAAGAGTATCTGTTTCTTATTTAAAGACCTAAAAGCATCTTTATGCTCAGTATTAATAATACTAAATCTTAGAATCTTAAATCTTAAAAGATTTCTAATTTTTCTGGAATGAAGATCAACAAAGTGCTGCTTTCAGTAATGCAGTGTAGTATTATCCAAACCAACACCACCCTACCAACAAAAGAAAACACATCTTCTGAAAGCAAATCTGTGTGTATTTTACATACTCTTTAGTTATACCAAAAGCACACTGTTATTATTGTCAATGGCAAAAGGCACCCATGTAAAGCTAGTAACTCACTTGAAACCATGACAATTCCCAGGCTTTTTATTCTCCTGGGTATACTGACATTTCAAGAAAAAAAATTAACAAATGCAATTATGAAGAAAAAGATATAATGGAATACTGGAAATCATTGTTTTATCTTTCAGTTTTCCAGTTATATAAGCCACCTCTGGAATGAAATACAAATACTGTTTCATGACCACCTCTTGAAATTCTCTCAAAAAATTAAAGTAGAACCTTAAAAAATAAATAAATAAAAAGGGGGGTTCAGATAAATCACCACCACCCTCTGAAAAACCAAAAGTGTTCCAAAAAACTTGTAGCAACTATTGCACAGATCTGGCAGTGCTACATCTCATCTGAGGAAAACATTACATAAATGTCAGATTTCAGTATCTTTTTTAAACTTCCACACCAAATTTATCAGGTACTATGAAACAGTTTTTCCCAAATGATATTTGGCCGATATTAATAGAGTGCTGACTTGCAGAAACAAGTTAACAAGTTACCTGTGAAAATCGGTTTTTTCTCCGCCAGTTTTCTAGCTGTTCCTTTAGCTAAACACCAACTATGCCTGACCTCACTTAGTTCACATGAGACCATGGAAAAGAAGACAAAATTCAGTATACACATTGCCTGATGTGCCGTGACTTGATTAATCACCACAATGACACTAACGACATTCTGCTTATGACATGCAACTATAAATGTTCCCATAAGTAAATATTAATGAATTTGAGAGAACTACCATCTCAGCACAACCAGACAGCCTTGAAACTCTTGCTTCAATTTCTACATCATTCTGTAAGATTTCAGCAACAGTCATTTTGTACTGCTTACACATAAAATCATTTGATTAATTGAGTTTATGCTTGATAAGATGAATTAAAACCTCTATACATAATTTCAGTTTTGGAAAAAAACACTGATTACATGCTCTAGATTTTAAATTTTTGATGGGTGCCAGCCTGTTCTATTCTTCTGTTTGGCTATCCTTGGTCAAAACAATACCATGCATTCAAATAAAATTTTCTTAGCACTACACTTCTTGCAATAGCGCTGTTTATTAGCTCTAATGTATAGAGGTCTAATTACTAAGTTTCCTTTAAAACACAAGGCAAATACTTCACCAGAAAATACTTTTCAGACACTTGACTTACAAAAATTATATACTTTTAAAGAATTAAGAGAGCATGACAAAAGTGGTAAACAACTTTTTTTCTTCTACGTTACCTTACATCTGAAGGACGGAACTTAACTTTGGATCACAGCCAAAGAACTTCTAGCAAAGTCGCTAAGCTTTCACCACAAATTCAATAGTCCAGTTATAGCTTTACTGCAGTTTGCTGGCAAGTTCTTGAGTATGGTAACTGTGTTCCCTACCATGCCAACAGCGGGATACATTTTAATACTTTGAGGAACCATATGCACTTTCCTTGGGATATGTTAGCACAAGAAAAAATGAAAAAGGTCGCTCTCATAAGTGAGCCTAATTTGCACATACAAGCTTGCAGCCAAGGAATATGTTTGTGTGCTACAACATTTTTTTCCCCCATCCCACTAAACATTTTTTTTCTGTACTCAAGCACACTTCATCTGTGATTTCAATTTGCCATTGAAAAAAGCGTATGTAAGATGAGCTGTAAAATTACAGGATCGTAAATTTAAATGTCAAAATGTAAATGAAAAATGTACAGATATCCAAGAAGCAAGCCACTGGAATTATACAGAGCTTTTTTAAAAAAACCCCAACCCAGTACCACTACCATTATAATAAACAGTGCTCTCAACAATCTTCTTTACCTATCAGCTTTGCTTTTGCTAGTTGGCAAATACTGCTTTTTAGCATTGTTAGATGCCAGTCCAAAAAAATTTCAGAGATTTCATTTTCTCTCCTCACCAGACTAGGAGGTAGCCAGCTAGAATGCTAGAACCTTTCAGTGCCTCTAAGTCTGTGCTCAGACATCTCCTTCCTGCCGATGAGGCCAGCCACAGCGGATCCTGAGGTTTCTAAAATGAAATGTGATTAGTATTTTGTGGTGAAGTATGAGTGATCAGAAATAAAGAATAGGCAGAAAACTAAGATATTAAATTCTCCACTAAAGCCCAGTATCTGTTTCTATGCTTTATTGTATTTTGGCTACTCATTCCTCTAATAAAAAAAATTATAAATGTCCTTCCTCGCACGACAGACTTCTGCAGAAACATGCAAGCCTGCTGTGAGGAAACTGAAAACACTTTTGCTTCACTGAAGAAAGAAAGTAGAAACTTAAAAAATAAAAAATCTCCACACACAATGAACAGTCTGACCCAGAGCAAGATAATTCACAAAAATGCCTGTACATTTCACCACATAATAAAGTGCTGAAGAGAGGGCTTTTAGTAGCAAGCCACAAGAAAAAAAAATAAGCAAACCAAGCCTCAGCCCCCAAACCCCTGAAATCAGTTACTAGTCAGGTCTCCTATTCTTTCAGGACTGGCGCAAGACAGTGAAGCAGATAAAAATCAAATGGGATCCTTCAGGCCCATGGTGAGGTTTGCACACTTTGCAAGACCAACATCCTCACTACAGAAATACCCTTCTGCTGAGTAGTGCTACAGAACAGAATGCTAGTACTTGGTGACACTTTTCAATAAGCAAGATAACTCCTAACAATAACATCTTTGGAGAGAGCCACAGTTTTGCCCACCTTGGACAGCAAACGTACTTCAGTTTACTAACAGCCTGTTAAATCACAGAGAAGACTTTATGGTTACATTAACTTACACAGAGCAAATATACAGAGAACAATGTCCTTAAGCAAAAGTATTTCCCATTCTCAACCACTACAAATACATACAGAATCACCCATTGCTTTGAAAACAAAGTAATTTCTGAGGGCACTTTAACACAGTACGATCTAGAACAACACTAAATGCCAACTGAATTTCAGGACAACAGTGGTTACTAGTTACATTCACTAAGCAGAACTTGGGATCAAATTAAAGTGTGTATTCTTTAAGTAATCAGATTCTTGCTCTAGACTTAATGACTGCAAATGAAAATTCAACTGTCAAGGGTGCATCTGACAGTTATAGGTAAGTCAGCCATCTAAAAATAAGAACTTGCAAATGTTAATAGACTGTGTATAGAAAATGTCAATCCTGGTGCAAACTCTCAACAAGTAAAGTTTAATTAGTTCCCTTTATTGACCTTTTTAGAACTGACTCCATGGAGCCTATCTTTTGATAAAAGAATAAAAGCACTGTATTCATCCTTCATACCAGACAGAAATTGGGTGGCTGTGTCAAGAAGAAATTTCTAATGCCATCTAGAGACTTGAATGACAATGTCCTGATTTAATGCAAACGCTTCCTCCAGGCAATAAAAGACAGGACATGCTAATTCCTAGTGTGTTACATCTCCTAATTTTAACATAAAATTGACTAAAATATACTGCCCTTGACCAGAATTACAGTGCACTTTCATGCATTAGGGCAAGCTCTCTTTCCAACACTTCATATTAAGATAAGCCAAATATCCCACCATCTTTAATGTATATTTGCAAATACCATGTGTGACAATGATTTTGTAGAACTGCTGTTCCAAACTTATCAGGTCTATAATGCTTGCAGCAGCACCACAATCAGAAAATTTTAAAATATTCTTTCTGCAAAATAATGCAAGAAGCATATGACAGCATTTATATGATAACATCTAAATATGGAACACCTCAATTCTTTTTTGTTAGTCAATAATGCTGCATCAAACTTACCACACACATCTTCAAAATCCATAAAAACAAAGACTTTGGAATTTGTAACACTTTGAGTTAGCTCTGAAGCAGAGGAGCATTTGAGACAGCAGATCAAGCAGAAAATTCAAATGAGCTGGTATAAATGACAAGTAACATACACAATATGTAATTCCAGGTATATCCAGAGTCATCAAAATGTCAGACACTGATGACTTAAATTGCTTCAATTGAACAATTTATAAAACAGCACAAAGTCTTTCTTTTTACATAATATCCCTTTTTCATCACATAGAAATTATGCAGTATTTTTATATCTACATAGACTATGCTTGTTATATTCAAATATAATAGTAGCCATGAACATAAACGCTTAGAATAGAGTTCTACTCTTGCCCTATATTCTGTTATTAAAACTGCTGTAATAAATACACAGTGTGCTAATGCAAAAAGAACTTATCTTGGGCCTTTAATTCTTCCTTTGAGTCAATGATCTTCTACCAATTTCACAGGAAAAATGGTTTGTAGTGATACTAGCTTTCCAGTTTTAGGACTGCACAAGTGAAGTGCTTCTGACAGTCTCTTAGAATTCTCTCTTTTTAGGGGAGTTTTCAATGTAACTTACAAGATGAGCAGAGCCAGGAACAAATACTCCCTTGCTAGCCTTGTATTTCCTTCCAATTTTGCAGAGACAGTAGCTGCATCCTGTAACTCTAACGGAGTGATGAAGCCCGTATGGTTGTACTTCTTTGCAGGACTGATGTAGCTAAAGGATAAAGTACCACTAATGAAAGAAAATGAGCTCTTTCCTCCAACAGCAAGGACTTGGTGCTTCTGATACACTTTCTTTTTCTTGGGGATCTGCTACAATCCTATTGTTAGTCTGCAGCTAAAAAGAATACCAAAAACATTTGTTGCATTCTATTCTTTCATCTAAGAGGGTAGCATGACTATTCCAAGAATATACACAAGACTACAAGCACAACATTAGCAATTCCTGAACGGTGAAGGTCCAATCATGTATCTTACTATTTACTCTTATTTTTAAACAAAAAAAATTTCACACGGAATTTTCCTGAAGGGGAAAGATAGAGGGAAAGGGAGAGAAAAGACTTATTAACTGGACATCGACAGGGCACTGGTCTTGTAAACAACATGTAACAAGCACACAGCAACTCAAGTTAGATCTTTCCCAACACAACCTAAATCTCTTTCCTGCCTCTAGGAAAGTGTCTTTCACAACCACGGCTTATGAATATCCAAAGATGTTGGCTAATGTTATAAGCCACTGCAGGTCAGTGATCAGCAATCGCATTTCTGTGCAAAATAATTAAAATGTTAGTGATGGGTAGCAGGTAAGTGTGTTCTTAAGCCCTACTGGTGACATGGGATGTCATCATCCACACTAAGGAATCAGGCAAAGAGACTTTTTTTTCAAGGGGGACCAAAACATCCATTACCAGAAGACACAGCTGATGTTCCACTGGCTTTCCTCGCTTTCCTTCTGAACCCTATTCATGGAATTCTCTATTCATCAGGGCTTCTTATACTGGAACACATACAGAAAGGATAAATTCAGTTAGGCATAGGGAACTACATCCTGAGTATCATCAGGCATCAACTGAAAAAACGATAACTGTTTTCTCTTACAAGAAAATGGAGTAAATTGAAAGATGAAGTTTATCACCAATAGCTAAAGAGCAGTGATACAAAACATTTGCAGACCCAGGAAAAATGTTCAGCAAGCTGGCCTGTAAAGTGTTATCACAGTAACTTGCTCTCCGTGTCAGTATAGCAGTGGCACTGTCAGTTTTGACTTTTCCTTTCCCAGGGCTACAAAGAGTCACATAAGCAAGACATTCGTTCACAAGATGCTGCTTTGGGGACCACAGCTACAAGTCTTTAAACTACTCACGTCTGCAGCTATAGGCAAACAACACTTAAGAGAACAATTTTAAATAATTGGACTGTTCAGAAAGGACCAGAATTGGTCTAGAATAAAACCACTTTTACTCTGTAAGAGAGTCTACACCCTACTCCAGAATAGCTTCTTGCACTACAGTTATGCCAATCAATTGTTGTGCATAGATAAAGCACCATTGCTATGGAGGTTCCTATTAAAAACCCACCAAAAGTCCACTGCCAGCAAAACATGCATGCAGTCTTGTGTGTTAGTTTTATGTGGGGAGCAGGGGGTTTACATAGGTTAGTTTTTCATTTAAGCAATGGATAGGCTGATCCTTCTGTCTCCTAGGCCAAGGGCAAAATACTGTGTATTACTAGATGTACTGTACATTGCTGTGTCAGCTGCAAAGTACAACAGAAATTTTTCCTGATGTAAAAATCAATGAGCAGAATTTGGATAAAAAAATTATTATTCGAAGTATCAACGAATACAACAGAGAGGCAAAAGCTCAATTAGAACTTAAACTAGCCACTTCTGTAAAAGATAACAAAAAATGTTTTTATAAATACATTTATAGCAAAAGGTGGGGCAAGGAAAACTTCCATTCTTTATTTGACATGGTGGGGAATGTAGTTATCAAGGATGAGGAAAAGGCCGAGGTACTTAACACCTTGGCCTCAGTTTTCAACAATAAGCTAGGACCATCCTCAGGACAGTCAGCCTCCTGAGCTGGTAGATGGAGATGGAGAGCAGAATAGCCCCCCTGTAATCCAGGAGGAAGCAGTGATCTCCTGAGCCACTTGGATGCTCCCAAGTCTATGGGACCAGATTGGACTCATCCTAGGGTAATGAGGGAATTGGTGGGAGAGTTCGCCAAGCTGCTCTCCATCATTTATCACGAGTCCTTGCTCACTGGGGAGGTCCCAGATGACTGGAAGCTGTCCAGTGTGATGCCCATCCACAAGAAGGGCCAGAAGGAGGATCTGGGAAAACTACAGTCCTGTCAGCATGACCTTGGTGCCCAGCAAGATTATGGAACGTATCATCTTGAGTGTGATCAAAAAGACAGGACCTACAGGACAGTTGTGGAATCAGGCCCAGCCAGCATGGATTTAGGAGAGGCAGGTCCTGCCTGACCAACCTGATCTCTTTTTATGACCAGGTGATCCTCTGGTGGATGAAGGAAAGGCTGTGGATGTTGTTTACCTGGATTTCAGCGAAGCCTTTGACACTGTCTCCCACAGTAAACTCCTGGAAAAGCTGGCAGCACACGGCTTTGACGGGTGGACGCTTTGCTGGGTTAAGAACTGGCTGGATGGCCGGGCCCAGAGAGTGCTGGTGAACGGTGCTGCATCCAGCTGGTGGCCAGTCACCAGAGGTGTCCTCCAGGGGTCTGTGTTGGGCCCTCTCCTGTCTAATATCTCTACTGATGATCTTGATGAGGGGATCAAATGTATCATCAGTAAAGCTGCAGATGACACCAAGTTGGGTTCGAGAGTAGATCTGCTGGAGGATAGGAGGGCTCTGCAGAGGGACCTGGACAGCCTAGATAGAGTGCCAAATCCAACAACATGAGGTTTAACAGGACCAAATGCCAGGTCCTGCACTTTGGCCACAACAACCCCCTGCAGCACTACAGGTTGGCGACAGAGTGGCTGGACAGCGGCCAAGCAGAAAGGGACCTTGGGGTACTGATCAATGGCAGACATGAACCATGGCAAACAAGAGCCAAGAGTGTGCCCATGTGGCCAAGAAGGCCAAGGGCATCCTGGCCTGTATCAGGAATAGTGTGGCCAGCAGGACCAGGGAAGTCATTCTTCCCCTGTACTTGGCACAGGTGAGGCTGCACCTTGAGCCCAGTTCTGGAGCCTACAGTTTAGGAAGGATGCTGGAGCATGTCCAGAGAAGTGCAAAAAGGTTGGTGAAACATCTGGAGCACAAGTCCTGTGAGGAGTGCCTGAGGGAGCTGGCGTTGTTGAACCTGGAGAAAAGGAGGTTCAACCACCTGAAAGGAGGCTGTAGCCAGGTGGGGTCAGTCTCTTCTCCCAGGCAACAAGTGACAAGAGGACACAAGCCTTAAGCTGTGCCAGGGGAGGTTTAGGTTGGACACTAGGAAGAAGTTCTTCACAGAAAAGGTGATTTGGCATTGGAATGGGCTGCCCAAGGAGGTGATAGAGTCACTGTTCCTGGCGGTGTTGAAAAGACTGGATGAGGCACTCAGTGTAATGGTCTAGTTCACATGGGGGTGTTCAGTCATAGCTTAGACTCGATCTCAAAGGTATTTTCCAACCTAGTTGATTCTGTTATCCTGTGAATGGGCTTACACTGCTTTTTCTTCAGCTATAGACCCTATATAAGTCTCAAGAGGTGTTGAAAACACTTTCAAGTAAAGCTGTTTCAGATGAAAACAAAAGGCTGTTTTTTTGAGTTAAAAGTAAAAAAAGCTGCAACAAAACTACAAGTGTTCTGTAATTCAGACTTCACCTACATTTTTACAGAAACGTGTTTCTTCAGAGTAAAACTGGTTATTTTCCAGACCAAAACTATGTTTTCAAAGCAGTCAAGGAACAGGAGAACATGGATGGGATGCTGGCCATAATCCTAACAAGGCGGGGGGGGGAAAAAAAAAAAAAAAAGACTCTTCTTTCTTCACAATAAACCTAGGATGTTTTTCTAAATCTTTTCAATAATTCCCCAGGCATGCTGCACACATAACAAGTGTATCATTAAATCATCCATGTCACATTATGAATTATCTCGTATGTCCAGCGATACAAAGAATTTTCAAATAATTCATGGCTAACTTGCTAACATAGTTTTGAAGTCCAGTTACCAGTCAAGACTTTCTTACCTCACTTTTCACTTTGTCATGACTGCACGAAAAGCTATGGCATAAAACCATTCCCATTTGGAGGCAGTTTATTTGGTATGTTTACTCCTAGCTACAAAAACTAGACTGAAGTGTTGGAGATTTTGAAGCACACTCAATATAAAAGCATAAACACACAGACTACCTGGCACATACCACCACTACCTAAACTAAGTTATTTGCAAGTGTGGGGCTTAAAGCTTCACACAAGGAATTTTTTAATAACTTGTGAAACCAAATTTCATGCTAGCTACATGTCATTCTGCAAATTTAGAATGTAGCTGTATAATTCTTAGTTTCATTATGTTACACATTAATTGACACAAGGTAGTGAAATTCCTGCTTTTCAGCTTCACTGGTGAAAAAATGAACTTCAAAAATTTGCATGAACTTCTGGATGTGACTTGACAGTATAAGCTACAAATTTTTCAACTGGTATTTCAAGCTGCAATGACCTCTCACTGCAGAACACACAGTAAGGAAAGCACATAACATTCAAAGAAAAAAAAGAAGAAAAAAAGTTGCTACTCACATTTTGAAAGAAAAAGTTACAAAAGTGCATTGCCACAGCAGCTACCTCAGAACACCACTGACAGTTTATTTCTTAAGCGTATCTAGAGTACTTTCAGAGCAAATTAACAAATCTATGAATTTACAGAGCACAGAAAAAACAAGAGTCTCAAAACTGAGTATTTCTTTGTTCTAAACTTTAAGCCTGGAGCACTGAATCCCCAATTCAGTGAGCTTATTTGGAGTCAGTGAAGGAAACACTTATGAAACGAAATCACTTTCATAATGGCTAATAAAAATTACACAAGTTTAAAGAAATAGATGTGATATTGAAGATGTAGTTCGCCCAATACCACAGAGCCAAACAAAACTAAAACTTAAGAACTTCACTTTAGACACTCGTATAAGTTTTGACCCTGCACATTTACAATTCAGCTTCATTTTCTCACAATGTCAAAAAAGGAGAAAAGCAAAAAAGCCCCCAGTGCTGCTGATACAAAGTTACTGATCCCTTTTTATTTTTGGGATTGTTCCTAAAACTGTTTGGACTGCTACTGAAGCCTCTGCACAACACCGAGTAGATGTTTAGTGCTGAACTTCAGTTTAAATTTATAGCAGGTGACTACCACTGCTGCAACGAGCACTTCGGTTTGTCCTCCTTTGTTCTACCCCCAACTCCTTGCTTCCTCACTAATAGCACAGCATGTAAACACAAAAGCAACTTACAAAGAGTTAAAAAGTTACTACTCAGCCAAGCTGTGATTCCTGTCCACTTTTAGCCTGAGACAAACCTCGGCTAATTAGACTCAGGTTAACCTGCACTGAGAAAAGGTCAAGCCAATTGCATTATTTTGCATTTGCTTTGGGCTACTTGAATGCACATTATTCAGTGTTCACAGCTCATCTTATGAGCAGTAACCCCACTGCACACCCTTTATAAACAATTCTGGTTTTAAGACTCAATCCCATGTGTTGAGATAAAATAGTTACAATACACTACCACTGGCAATACAATGGCCAGAACCCGAAAATTTAGCACGCGGTTTTGCTTTCCTGGTCCTTAAAAAAATCCCACCAAACCATTATTGTGCAGCTAAATACATGCTAAAACCGTGGAAGGAATTTACAGAATTTCCACTGTAAGTGACTCTGGGAGTCTGTTTAACATCTGCCCACCTCTTCTCATGTAGGATTTAAATTTACTTTGTTGTTGAATTGGCACAAAAATGACACTGTTTTTGTAAATGTAGATTATCATTTCAAGTGAGATACTCCTACAACCTGCACCCAAATGAACACTGAAATTAATTTCATGACAGCTTGGAAAATTCCACTTAGTTTAATTTTTTCCTAAAGCATCCTTCAACTCTATCAGATTCAAATGTCATTTTATAAGTATTTTATTCTACATAGATCCACATGTGTCTTTGGAGGTCCCAAGGTAAGCTCAGCAGTCCACAACCAGGAAAAATCTCCTCTGCTCCTGGTCAGAGGTCTTAATTTTTTTCATTTTGGAAAGCTGTTGCAGAAACCTTTTGAACAATATGCAATTGTTGTACAGCAGAAGGTGCTGCAGAAAAAAAAGAAAAAGGAAGAATGGGAAGAGAGAAAAAAAGCCCTCAGGAGTAAAAAGTGTCTTAAGGGAGCTGGTTCTTTGTCTCCAAAAGAAATACCTCTTTTTACAAAAATGCATCAAAACACCATCCCATCAGGCCACAATTCTGTATACAAGGTCTCTTGGAGGGTTCTAGAGAAAGTAAGAGGAAATGAGAGCGCCTCAATTTACATTTTAACTGGAATCCATACAGGGAAAGCTCCCTGTCTCTCTGGCTCCAGGGCTTTCTTGACTCCTGGCCACAGAGCAATCTTCCACTTTTATCAGCTGGTGCTCCTCTCATCAGCTGAGTGAAAGCTTTGTGTTGGGAGACTGGCCCTACACTAGAATAACAAATTCAGTTTCAGGATGTTCACTACTCGCAGGATTCCCACAGCCATGAATAGCGTTAAAGTAACAAAAAAATGTATGTATAAAAAGATAATAAAAAAGGCACTTTAGCCAGTTAGTTCTTTACTTTACAAGAAAAGATAAAGAGGGGAGTAAAGATGCAAAGAAGCTAGGAGATGAAACCAAAACCCTGAACTCAGTCCAGGTAGTCTCTTTCACAGTTATGGAAGGAAGAAAAATTCTTTTTTGTTAAATTATCTTACCAGAGTTAAAGAGAAAAATCTTTTATTTCCCTCTATGCTCTTGCTTTGGAAGAAAAGTATCAAAATGTTGATTATTTAAGCTGCTATATAAGCATCCTAAATGGATTTTTTAAAATGTCACTTAATTCATTGCAATCCAAGCACAGCACAGAACAAGTAATGACTATACATGTATAGCTCACTTACAAAACTAATTATTGGCCCTAATAACGTCTAAAGCAACCCTCTGAAATTCTCGCAGTTTGCCCAGTAGGTTCATACCTTAACAACGGACATGATGTGACTGACACTCAGCACAACGCGTGAGGATTTAACTACACCATTCCCATTGTGAACACTAACTCGCTGTTGCACTCTTGCAGGCTGCACTGAAAACCTTCCCCACCTCGTCATTGGGAAGGACTAATTAAGTAATTTAAAATTGAGATGAAAACTCTTCTAATCAAGGATCAACTTTGGCATCTGCTTTTACGTTCACACTAAGGTCGCTTTTTAGTAGGCACACATCCATGGGCAAATTCTTTTCAAAGAAAAACATTCAAATTAGAAGAGAACTTGGGCCAAAAGTACATCTGTTTTCATTACAAGAACTTGCCTAATGGAATTATTCTCTTCTCTGCAAGTCCTTGGAAATAAATTGAGAAAGCACTTATATGCATACATAAAGCTAAAGTACAGTAAAGAACAGTACACATATCCTTAAACAGTGAAACACCTTTTGCTATGCCCAAACTTTACTGATCTCAAACCATTTATGATTCCTACTTAGATCTAAAAAGCAACAACAAATAAATACTGATTTCTTTTATACTTTTAAAATATTTGAAAGGACATTTTTTTCTGTAATGAAGCAGAACAGATGTCACATACTTCAACGTGCTGTTTGAGACTGTTCCATATCCCTGCATGCTCTCTAAACACCAATAATAGTCTAAACAAAGATGGAATCAAAATAAACGAAAGACATAAGTCACAATGAGAGCCAGCATTATCCTGCAGACTAAAATATACTGTCACAAGAAATGGACTGATGCTTCCATGTGGAAACATCTCATCACACCTGCTCTCATATAAGCAGACTTCTGCCTTTCAAATGTGAAAAATGACAAAGTGCCCAATGGCAACATTCCTGTAATTTGTTCATTTAGCATCAGCGCCATTTCTACACATCCTTGCTTTGTGATAATGCCCAATCTACATCAGAAGTTCACTTTCATATTTTATCGTATTTTATTCTTCATTTAAAAAAA
This sequence comes from Corvus brachyrhynchos, assembly GCF_000691975.1. Lineage (NCBI taxonomy): Eukaryota > Metazoa > Chordata > Aves > Passeriformes > Corvidae > Corvus > Corvus brachyrhynchos. The sequence goes on from NW_008239110.1 coordinate 6,550,683, forward strand.
GGGCAAAGTAAAAAGGCATAGCATTCCTCAGAGAACTCAAAGCCAGGAGTCTACTACTTCAATATGCATTATGTACAAAGACTGCACGTACAATACAGCTAAGATATTCTATTTGTTTACTTTCCTCTGGTGGCTTGTAGGAGCAAAAATTCATTTCAGAACTTCATTTTTAGTCTGGTCCAAGCAAAAGAACTGATGCAGAATTGCAAAATTCTTAGAATTCTGAAACATAATACTAGGTTAATCAGGCCAGAGAAGCATAGTTTTTCAATAACATGCACATGTAGTTCTACTACAGCCTTTTTCTTTCTTCTAAACAAGCAAAAACTTACTTCAGAAGAAAGTCCTTACAAAGTAAGGCCTTTCCCTCTCCCTGGTCCTCCTACAGTGCTTCTTTGTGGCTTTCATCACCAGAACAGCCTCAAGAGTAAAGATGCTCTTTCAGTGTTTAAACACGTTACTAACCCAGCTTTTGTCATACAAGTCTTGGTGTCCCTTCTCTGGTGGTGCACGTATCTGGGGAAAAAAAAAATCAGCTCTATTTTGTTAAGGGAAAGATTAAGAGAATCCCTCAATTCAAGTTCTCACAAGACCAACCCTGTATGCCTGACTTACAGATCATATGTCTGATCTCAACTTCTGTAGCAGCAAAGTCCTCAATGGACTCCTGGTATTTCCCTCCCATAAAATGACTACTGAACTTTAGATTCAGTAGTGATGCTTGTAGACCTGTCAGCATGCACCATTAATCTCCCTCCTGCACAGCCAAAAGGACAACCATCAAACCTACACAGCACAGGATGCCACAGATGGTGCTTTCTGAAGCATTCATTTCCCTATGCTCATTAGAAAGGCTGCCCACAGCAACAAGCTCTGATACAGACACTGACATAGTAAAAACGAACTCCTGACAGACATGTAAACACACAGGCTGAAGCTTTTGTTCCCAAGTCCATGGTACTCCAAAAATCTACATGATTCATTTTCTACGTACAACAGATACCTACCAGAAAAGTGCCAACAAAGGCTTGAGAAGTCCTTAGGCTCAAAGGGACCTACTTTTCTGGTGAGAGACCAGTCCTGGAGAATGTTCTGCTACATACGACTTTCACTCCAAAGGGCTCCAGTATGCAAGAAAGCACAGCAAGCAGCCACAGCTTTCCCTCTGCAGCTTCCTGTAGCCTTTTACACATGTTGAACCCCAAACAGCAAGCACTCTGAAGATCAAGAACAGACACCTGAGTTTGGTGTTTTGCAAAAAGTCAACATAGAAAGAAAGATCAGATTCAACCTGTGGCAGCTAGCGCTGCTGGCATGACACACAACAAGACCCTAAACCAGCTGGCGCTTCAGAGGAACTGCAGGCTTTGTGCCCAAGAGTATCACATTACAATAGCCAGGAGAAAAGTGATGAATAGATAAGTAATTGAGGTCAGGTCAGCCACTGACAAGGGAGAGTTTTCTGTCAGCGAGAGACAAGAGAAAACACTCTTTGCTAACGCTAAGCTCTTGCAGAGCAGATGGGGACGCTCTCGACAAAGCCACATGACAAAGAGCAGGGATGTACTCTTCACACACGGCAACTTCGTAGGGCTTAACAATTTTCCAGATACCATCACCATTATCACCTCCATCTTACCCACATCTGGTTTCAGCTTACACTTCCTCTTTCCCAACCCTCATCTTTGATTCTTCTTGGTTGTTATTTACATTCTATCCTTTCACATATACATCATTTGCCTACTGCCAACACACACAGCTACAGCCAGCTTGCCTACTGGTCTGTAGAGAAAAGAATTCCTTTCTAATACCAGAGACCTAGCAGGGGAGCTGCAGATTTACATCTTTATTTCTGATACGCACCTTTACACAAATGCCAATGGAAGGAATACTAGGAAAATATTTAGGGTCCATTACTCCTCTCTGAAGAGGCAGCTTCCAGAAAGGAAGCACACCAAAGGGCCAGTCATACCAAAAATGGTTCCTAGTGGATGTGTGTTTTTACATGACTGGTATTTCTTTCAAGAAGTGCAAAGGAAGAAAGCCTGGTTAAGCCATGTGCTACTGCAGAAGCAGAAAACAAAATGTGTAGAGAAACCTCATGACAGAGTGTATTCCCAACAAACCTAATGCTGCTCAAAAGCCGAAAACAAATTGACACATACATTTTTATGTAACTCAGCATGACAAAGAAATTGTATTTCTTCAGGTTTTGTTGGAGGTGACACTTTCTTCTTTTCTTATCAAACACTGCAAACTGTCACTCAAATTTCTGTTCCTCTGCTCTCCCTGCCTGTTCCAGCAGTAATCCTGCAGATGGCACTAGGGACTAAGAAATTTCTTCCCTATTTTTCTTGTCGGAGGTATTTTACTCTGCATTCATTTCTTGTTCATTAAATTGTACCACAGAACACATCTTTTAAGCATCTTGATTACTTAAATTTGATAAAAATTACCCTGTCCTCCCACTGCACCTTTCAGATCTCTTCAGAAATTAAAAAAAACAAAAAACAACCACCCTTTATTCACCAAATATTAGGCATTTGTAATAGATCGTATAAAATAATGGATGGATAACACCAGTAATTTAAGTAAAATGGCATACTTAACAGAGGAAACAAAGCCTATCGTCTACACATAAGATTGAATAACAGATAAACTCATGTCACAGACAGAAATGTGACTTTAAACTTAGGATGGTGTGTTGTTGCTCCTTTGAGATACCCAGAAGATGAATTCATTCAAATTTAATCTTTCATGCTTTCTATGAAGCTATTCCTATACAATTTAAAATTCACTGTTCCCATAATCATCTGTGGCTTGATTATCTCACAGGATCCAGCAAACTCATCTGAATTGGAAAGATACTTTTCTTTTTGCTCAGTGCACCTTTTTTAGCTAGCCAGATGGTACAGCAGTTTCAGAGCAGAAAGTTAAGTATCTGACAAACAGCTGGAAGATTTTAAGCATCTCACTTACCCTGTCTGGGAGGGCAGCCATTCCCATCTCAGCTTATCTGAGATTCTTCAGACAAGGCATTTAAAAAAGAGCATTGAAATGCATTTAGTTGCTAAGGCAAATTAAATTTCAGAAAACATATAGAGGTGACTGAGCATGACCTCGGCTATCCTTAAAAAGAAAATAGATCTGTAATCTTCTCTTTTTATGGCCAAGACAAAACCAGTCGTTAAAATATTCAAGGCATACTTGACACCTATTCACCTCACAAGGCTAGACAGCCTGTGAAAGACAAACACATCCTTTCCTACACTGATCTCTACATGAAGATGAAATTATCATGAAATGGAGAAGGATTGCTCCTGCCAGATACCAACAGTTGAGCTCCCCTACTATCTCAATCCTGCAGTGAGGGGGTGAACAGAGAAAATCTAGACAGAAACCCGAGTTCATTATTTAGAAGTTCTCTTCACTGCTGTTTGCAGAACTACATTAATAAGCAAAACCAATGTGCACTAACAGTAACAGCAAAGGAGGACAACTACAATATGCAAGGCCATTCACCCATATTTTGGAATCAAGGAGAGAAACAGAACTGTTTAAGCTTTTTTTATTTCGGCTAAAAGAGAAACTAGCAGAGAGCTAGAGGAACCTCAGGTGGTGCTGCAGAGTTTAGAAGCTCAGCTGCTACTTCAGATGCGGGGACAAAAGTGTCCTTACAAACTGCCAACAAAAAGAGGGAAGTAGTCACTTCTCCAGAAGAAGGCAGCCTTGCTAAGGAGCCTAAATATCATGCATTGAGAGTGCACAATAAACCACCTCCATCAGTGAATTAGATCACCACAACAGAAAACAAACCCAAAATGAAGAAAACACTTGGTTTTTTCTTCTCCTGGATTAGGGAGTTACACAGTAGTTCACAGAAAGGTCAGACCAGTATCATACATAGCCAGTGCACAGGAGGGACAGGCAAGAGCAGGGAAGAAAAGAGCGTCATCTCTCCCTTCCTGCAGCAACCAACCAGACCAACTCAGCTGCTTGTGAAACCACAATCCAAGACCTCTCTGGCCAACTCTGCCTCTTGCACTCAACACAATGAGCCTTAAGCCTCTTGCTAAAACTATCCTACTGCATCACTTAGAAGTCAACCAAAACAAAAAGATCTCTTGCATGCTTTCTGAAATAATTATGCAATATATCCAGAAAAAGTTTTATTAACTGAAAATATATCTACAAGTTTCTCCTGAATCATTTTAAAAAAAGCTCACAAAAGTATTAGTCATGTTCTTCTAGATGCAAAGATTTTTTTTATTCTGCCTTAAATTTTTTTTTCCCCAAAGAGGCAATTAAAACTCAAATAAAATAATACAGCAATAATAAATATATCTTATGTATTAATCCTATACAGAACAAATGGTCTTGATACTTAACTGAGAAAAGAAAAAAAAACTGGTTTATTTCTGAACTCTAGTGTCTATATGGGTCACTGACACAGTGACAGACACAGTGGTCTGACAAACAACATCTTCCATAATAATCCTCCATTTCAGCACAGCTTTCATTTGTTCATCACAAGAATCACATTTCTTTGTGTTTTTCTTGCTCTGTCCCATTTCTCCTCTTCCATAGTGCTCTTTTGAACCAGAAGATTGATAAGCAAGAATATAACAACTAAAGGAATAATAAAAGGAATAAAACTTATCAGAGCCCACTATAACCAGAAACTTCCCTTGCCAAAGGAAAAGCTTTGTAAAAGTTTTAAGTGAAAGAATAGTTACAAGAGCCAATACAAGATTGCAGATGAAGTATTAAATCCCTCAGCAAATCATGGGTCTAAAATTGGAGTTGCTTCACTACAAAACAGAAAGCTATTACAGTAAATATTTTTAAGTCCCAACCAACTAGGAAAGCATTTCTAATTCCTGCATAAAAGCGTATAAGCAACATGCTAATGCCTGGTCATTGGCATGCTCAGATACCACCAGTACTTCTGCACTTTTAGTTAGTAAAGGTTCTTCTTCCCTATAGTTCTTCTAGTATATTACTCACATTCCTTTTGAATTTAAAAAATTTACATTGCATTCCTTTATGTATCGTATGTTCTCTGAAGATTAGTATGAAAACCTGGACACAAACCAGAAAACTAAGTATTTCCAACTTTACTTGACAGGTACATGCTGATGCTGAAGAAAGGCTGTCAGACTGTGTATGCACAATTCAGACATGCACTGCAAGACAAATGAAGTTCATGAACTGCCTTCCATAACAGGGAGCTGCTTGTCCACTGAACTACATCTTTCTGTTGTTTTCAATTTAAAGTTATGAAAAGAACATATATGGTTCTTAGCTTTCAGATGCACTACACAGGCAAAAACCTCTTGAAACCACTGGAATGCTCTGGATGCAAACTGGAATTGTTTCATGGGTTTTTAACAATCTTAGTGTGATGAGCCCTCAGCATGCACACACTCCACCCTGACTCCTCTTCAATCTGACTTCTGTAACATACACCTCTTCCTTTTCCTTCTGAAATCTGTGGGTTTCTTAGCTCCTTCCTCCCTCATTAACTGTTTCTCTAATAATTTAGTGGTAACACTCCAATTCCCCACTTGCTACGAAGTCTGTCAGGAGACTTTTCCTTTGTTTGAAAAGCTACCTTGCCCCTGGCTTGGCACATTTTGTCCAAACTGCCTGGTGTTCTTTTTGCCATTATCAAGCAATCAACTGAATCAACTTTTGCCAAAACTGAGCACCAGACTTCTTCTCCAGAGGACCTTATGCTTCATTTCTTATTCTGTGTAAAATATTTCAGCTATTAATTGAATGCAGTATAATTAAAAGCAAATTAAAAGACATAACTGTCACTTGAAAAAAAAAAAAATCCAACACAAAAAACCAAACAAAACCAAGCACCTTTTCAACACTTTCATCAGCAAACAGAAGTCTGCATCTAGTGCATTCAGACTATTTGCCTCAGGCAAGCAAGACCTCTGCATGGTATGTCATCATTATTTTGTGCTTTAAAAACTATCAGTGGGGCATGCATCCTTAAATAGCATAGGAGGATAGTGTTACCTGGAGATTACCTTCTGCCTCAGTCTAAAAATGTGTTAGGATCACTTGTGCATGAAGCAAAAAAAAAATAAATCAGGTTGGAAGCAACTTTCTTTACATATGAAATAAACAAATACTTTCTTTTTTTTCAGTATCATAGGATGCCAATAAAAAGTTCTCATTTACTTTGCATTATGACTTTCAGCATCTATGTAAATAATGTTTTCACTATTTGACATCCCAAACTGCATTTTTATTAATAACCGAGTTATATTGAATTTGTAACAGCCAAAACAATCTTATATCATTTGTAGGGAGAAAAATCAAGCATTTTCCAAGTTATCTGCCAGTAGTGTTTGAACAGAGGAATTCACAATAGTGGATAGCAAAAACGTTAAAAAGGAATCACCAAAACATCACAACAAAACTGAAGTTTATCAGTTGCCCAACATCATAGGCAAATTTCAATCACATGCAATTACCCACATTTAAGTTTTTCATAAACTTTTCAGTTAATATTTCAGCTCTTGCACCCTGGTAAGCAGAGGCTCCAGGTTAGGACACTGCAATTTTTTTTTTTTTTTTTTTTGGCTCCCCAGGGGGATTTCCAGAACACACAGACTGGGAAGAAGAATGTAGACATGTGTTCTGATCTCACAGTATCTGAGGCATTACGCTCCTGCCAGGTTCTGAGCCCATACCCCTAAAGTGGCACTGTACACACCAAGTTGCCACAATTTTCCGGGGAAAAAGACTTGCCAACAGCCACACAGACAGAATGAAGAACCCAGCCCGGGCCTCTTATGTGAGCAGCCAGCACTTGAACCATTGAACACTGGGAGAGCACACCAAGTTCAACAACTGAACTCATCTAACTTAGCATCCCACTTTTGAAAGATTCAAAAAATGAAAATATATGATAAAAACTTAATTACAGGATAAGTTTGCTCTCTCCCACTGGCTGCAGGCATTGAAATCTGGTATTCTGGAAGATTATTAGGAAACTAAAAATACTTGCATATTAAAAAAAGTATGAAGATGGGGATTTTAAAAGAGACTCTCTTAGTGATATCTCTCCCATAAAATACTGTAAGAATGTTCTCACAAAAAAGTCTTTGCTTAAGGCAGTTTCTCCTCCCTCTTGTTCTTCAACTAGACTCCAAAAAAATTCTTCCCAGTAATTAACACAATTAAAGGCACAATGATGAAAGCTAACTTAAAAAAAAAAAAAAAAAAAAGAGAAAAAAAAAAGGTGTAATGGCTGAACTCTTTACCCTACTTTATTTTGTGAATGTATCTTTTACTGTAACTTAAGACACTACAAAATAAATTGCAGCTTGGCTACAATACTCACACATGGGAAAACACAATTTAGGTTTGTTATTCCCTCTTTCTCATAAATCAGTCCTGGGCTCATTTTAAACACATGCCAAATATGACCTAAATGTATCACATCTTCAACAAGTAATCATACACGAGAAGAGGAAAATAAGCACTGGTTCAATCCCCGCAGCCCACAAGCCAATGATCAGGTTACCTTCTTGTAATTATATCCAGTTATATACATACATGAGAAATAGTTTAAGCAAAGGGAATACGTACTGAGATCAGGATATGAAATTAACACCAATAAACCTGGCTCTGTATTTTGTCCATTTTCTACAAAATTTCATGTATGCAGTTATCAGTGCCTCGTTTGGTTTTACATTAAATTTCTGTGGCCCTCAACTTCACAAAGCAATGTATTTCAATGGGTCCTAATCTTTCTCTTCCACAGCAGACAGGAGAATATGTTTCTGGTGATATCTTCTAACTGTCCAAGCTGATCCCTGAAATGCTGGACACAAACCAGAAATCAAAAGCAAAATAGCAGACTTGTTCAATGGAGAAGCACACAACAGCCTATTACAGAATTATGCAGCAAATATCATCCCTCTCCACTGTTAACATAGTAAAACCTCCTCAGGGAACAGCTTAACTCACCTGTAACTTAATCTAAAATTTAAAGATTTAAAGCCTAAAGTAATTAATTAAAATAATTGAGATCTCTTGTGAAAGAATAATTCATCATTCACAGGGGAGGGAAGAATTTGAAATTCTTCACATCAGCAAACGATGACGTTTTTGAGGTAATCTAATGCAAAATTCAATTTTTAAATAAAATTACATCAGGTATGGAAACACAATAGGCTACCCACGCCATAACAAGCCTGCAGGCTTCTGCCTTTTGTGTCTCAGTAGCAAAAATAAATAAATATTCAATGGTTTTTGAATTCATAAAAATCATAAAAGGGAAATTTAAAGCTAAAAGAGAGATAGCTTGCTCTTTCTTTAACTCTGTCTAGAGCTAGACTAGCTCTGAAATGTTTATTTAGCACTCAAATGAGGAAACGGGTTTCCATTCTTGATATGGAAGTATAGAAACATCTCCAAATTACTCATAATAAAGCTGAGATTAAACACATATAAAGTTTGAGCATCTCCTGTCTTTAACAATACACATTTGAAATTGTAAAACAGATAAAACTTGCACATCATCGCTCCCTGAAGTGGGGTTTTTTTGGTTGTTTGGGGTTTTTTTAAACCATACAACTGGTTTACACCATACAACTCTCCCAGATATTAGCAACACCATTCACAGGTTTCACATTTACATTACACTCCATAGCATTGCAACATTAATTCTATGTAGATTCAAAGTAGTAATTTGTCTTCAAACTTCTTCAACGTATTTTCTTGTTTTCCTAATGCTTACATTTATAAGGGTTATATTTGTTTGTCTCTAGATTGAACACATGGGGAACAAATCTTGAAAGCAAAGACTTTATACAACATCAGAGACTTTTGCTTTTGAATGCCTTTGGAAAAAAAAAGATTGAAAATTGTTTCATGAGGATTAATGACAGTAGTTGGTAAGCGTTTCAGTTATTCATGAGCTTAAACAGATTTTCTTCACTATGTCAGGACAATGGTTCTTCCTCTCAGTAACACTCACTGCTATGGTTCTTTGTCTACCACTCCACTTACTATAGCCAGCGAAAATCAGGACAAAGGCTTAAATGGCAGATTTCCTAAGGCAAACCGGTGTGTACATGTTCCCAAACTGCTCAGTAAATAAGACTTGTTTACACAGAGCTCCATCACATGAGAACATGAAAACAGCTTTCAATATTTAATACCTACATGCACACAAGGTAATCTAAAGCAGTGGTACCACCCAAGGACAATATATTAATCCAGACTTGGTATTTCTAGGAAGTAAGTCACCTAGCAATTACAACAGAAGAAGGAAAGAGAAGGAAACAATTATAGTCATGAAGACACCTCAACTCCTAGTTCCAATGCATGTTTACATCTTAGCAGCTACCTGAAAAAGTTTTTTTTCTAAATTAACTATTAGGAAGATGGTATATATGAAAGAACACTGGGGACTGAGGATGAGACGTGTTAAATTAGAAATCAAAGCCCTCAAATGAAAACATATTCAAAGGAGCTAACTACAAGCACTAATCTCATAAAGCAGAACATCTGTGCAAGCAGAGCAAGACAGCCCATCCCATTTCTGGGTCCAGCTTTGAATGTGACACAGAAGTATGTTGCCAAGCACTTGCATTCACAGAGTTATGGACATACACTGTGATTGTGAGCTGCTTCCTTACAAAAGATCTCCACAGTCTCAGCTCTCCAGTAGAGAATAAGCCTGACTCAGCCTCAGGGAGCAGCTCCTCCGGGCTTGGATCACCATGCACATGCAAGGAAGAGGAGGGATGAGGGATGCACATACTCCCATTGTGAATCTCACTGTAGCTCTGGGAAGCATCAGAACAGCCTCCTGCAGGATGGCATCCACCAACAATGCTATGCTTGCATTAATTAAAAAAAAACCCCAACCTCTTGAAGGTTCATTCATAATTTTCAGCTACTAGAATTTTATCGTTCCCTGACAAGCTCTGGAAAAAGACTCAGAGATTCAAGGGAACTCTTAAAGTCTTAAAAGAAGAAAAGCAATCAAGGAGGTCAATATTCAGTTGGTGCTTTATTTGAAAATAAATTCAAACCAGGAAAAATTAACTTCAGCTCTCTCAAACTGTAACAGGAATGAGATGACAAAAAAAAAGTATAACCTCACACATCCCCTCAACCAAACACTGTGTATTAGGACATAAACTCCAGCCCTGTTCCCCCACAAAAATCCACAGGCAGAATGAGATCCCAAGTGATTCACAAACAAACAAATAAGGCCATGTTTCTGTTGCTATAACATAACACACAGTACTTTTTTTTCCTCTGATGTAATTTTTATAACATTATTTTGGAATCTGACTATTTTAAAACTTGGTTGCTATGACACGTTATAGTCACTACACAGATTCATTTCCTACTTTCCAACTGGCAAGACTACTTGTTTCAGTTTTATGAAGTTATATTATGGACAAAAGACACATAAAATATACTGTAAATTCTAATAGTAGAAACTCCTTTAATGCCTTCCATTCCTTGAATAAATGTGAATTGGAAGGAGGGCTTCCACCCACAATTACCCTAAAGGTCTCCATACTACCAGCTTTCTCAAGTTTTCTGAGCCTTATTTCTGAAAATGGTCTTTTCACATTATTACTCCTACTGAGAGATGACATCCAATTTCTTGCAGAGTCTGTCAATGACTCCCAAACTTACAAATCATCAGACAGCAACAAGTTCTTCCAGTGGACAATAAAACATGGAATACAAATCCTCCCTGGTATTTCTGGTTTTAACAACTGGGGATGAAGAACAGATGATGAATTGACCTCTGGGCCCATTAATACTTCAGCTTCATTTCCATGAGGCAACACAGGTTTGGGGAAGACTTGTTTTTCCTGTAGATTAATTTTTAATTACTGAAATATAGTCATACCAGACAGATCACATTCAGAAGTCAACTTCTAAAAGAAAACCAAATATGAACTTCATAATGTAGCATCAACATCACCAAAATCCTTTTAAAATATGCACACAATATATTTTAGTCTTCACAAACCACATTAAATAGAAAGCATTTGGGAATCAAGAGACTGGAAGGTTACTGGGGTAAAAGCTTTAACCCTGTATAAGAAGCATAAAGTAAGATGCACTGATATATCACAGGAACCTTTAGTTCCTAGCCGATGAAAATATATGAACTTCCATAATAGAAAAACACAGTAACTCTTGTCATATTCACTCTCAAAGTTCAACACTAATTTAACAGGAAAACAATGGATCTTTAGGAAAAAAAATACCCACTAACAAACGTATGCTAGCACAGCCATTTTTCAAATGCGCAAAAGAGGCAATTTTTCCACTTGTGGCTTTGCTTGTGTATTTGGCCAAAAATTTTCATTTAGCTCTTAACAAGTTGAACTTTCCGTTAAGTCTGATTAAAAGCAGTCTTACCAAATCAGCTAGTCATGGTGCTTCTGCTACCAGCTAATCATTCAGATGATGACCAACCACAAAGAGTGTTGGCATGGGCTATTCACCCTCAAATTGCCTTAACCAGGACTATGCACTTACAGGATGGCTCTACACAAGCACAGCCTGCTACAAACCCAGTTCTACTTTATGACCGAAATACAGAATCTTCCTTTCCATTTTTTTTAAGGTGCAATAGATAAGCTATTTCAAGAAGCAATGACAACATATAGATGTATCGACCCTTTGATTATGATTGTTTCATGGAGTGTTCTGAACAGGCAGTTAATGAAAAAGATAGCTGTCATATCATGAACTTTGCACCATGAGTGGGAAGATCTAGAAAAGAAATAATGGAAGCTGTTAAGGAGAATGATTTTTTTTTTTTTTTAAGAGTTCAGATTCTATAAAATTAATTAATTGTGCATATTTAGTGGCAGCTATCAAGTCAATCAACTCACGCTTATAGGATCATTTAACCAACAAATAATCAAAAATAATTTCCACTTGATCTTGAAGACAGCTCCTTCTAAAGGCAGTACTTTTTGAAACAAACTGGGGAATGAAGGCTAAAGTGTTTGCTTGTTCATATTTCTAACTAGAAAAATGAACCTGAATCAGTGGTGCCAAGCTGTATGAGTTCCTTCCCTAGCTGGGAAAAAGGTGGGGAACAAAACAAATTAGATGTAACAAAGTAGAAACTTTCATTTTATTAAGAAACAGAGGATTATCTTCAGGACTTCCTTAGTTTTTCCCCAAAATGGAAGAGCTGCCATAGAATAGAACCAACCAGTGCTATTTTGAAGAAATGAATTGGGGGAATGAGAAAGGAAATGGGAACAACCACCACTTGTAATTTACATGGAAAAGAAATGAGAAAGATGAATGCAAAAGCTGGAGCTCCTGATGTTTCTTTAGGAATAGCTGAGGATTGAAGATGACTGTGGCTTACCTGAAGAACCACCAGCAGGCTGAAAAGGTCCTAGAGTTTCTCAGTTAAATAAAGTATTGAGGCAAATTTCTAAGCTTTATCTATCATTATAAGTAAAATCTACGTAGTTCACAGCATGTGTTTGATAAAAGCTCACATATATAATGAGTCTCAGCAGTTTTCCTATATGATCAGTTTTTCTTTCCTTAAATGAAATTCTTTCATACAGCAACAGAGAAGAAAAAAAAAAAAAATTCAAGCTAAAGTGATTGTCAATGTCAGACAATTGGCAGGGACAATTCAAGGACAGCAAAGTAGCTGCTACAGATTTTAAACTTATTTTTTGTATTAGATCTGATTTTTAAATTCACAGTGTTCCTTTATAGTCTGTCAGGTTTGTCTCTAGCAGGAGTTCCTTTAGGGCAAGCACTGCAAACAGTCTGCCTACCCTGAGGGAAACGAAGACACTCAGATGTGGGGTAAAGGAAAGATATTAATAATTTAAGACAGTGGTCTGCCACCCCTAGGACAAAGCAATAGTGTAAGTATGGAAACATCTAACTCCCGAGCTTACATTTGTCCTCCCTGAACTTGTATTTTCCTTGATAGATTTACAAAGTGCTGCAGAGGATACAGTGTTACCCATGGTTTCTGGAGGAGCTCTGAAAATGCTCAAGGTTAATGATACCTTCTGCCACTGCCAGGACCTCCAAAGCAAGGAGAGAATCAACTCAGAGACAGCATCAACAGAACAGGCAGCACAGCAGGGAAGAACACTATTTGTAAGCTACAAAATACAGACCTCAAAAAGAGAAAAAGACCTGGGTAAAGTACTTTTTCCCTTATTCCTGTAAGGTAAAGGGGTTAACTTAACATTGCCAAATAGAAGATTCACTGAGTGAAAACCACTTCCAGTAACCCAAATATTAATTTTGATTACTCTTTGACATTGGTTCTCATTTTCATTTTATAGAAAGGCATATTTGGAAACTCTCTTCAGTGTTACAGAAGGAATTATTTTGAAACTATTTCCACTTATTCAGTACTCTTTTCCTGTGTTGAGAAAACATTGACCTAACAGTCATTCACTAGTACATTAAACTTGGTATTCAATATTCACATGCATTATAAATCAATTGTACTTGAAGGCAGGAAAGAACAGATGTGAACTTTAAAAATTACCTTCATTTTAGGCTACTGCATGCCCAAAGTAAAGCAAAGTTTTCTCTAGGTGTGGCACACTACATCCTTTCAAGGCTAACTGGCACTTGGATCTGGGCATTATATGTTCAGTTTCTTTGTCCCATGCTTGAGAACCCAAGCTTAAGAACTCCCACAGTCTTCCATTTAATCAGACAATTTCAAGTTGTACTTGAAATTCTGCTGAAACCTTCAGACTCCCTATACAAATACCAGAAATTATCAATACCATGACAGCATATTAGTTTTCACTGTAAATAATTCCATTAGAAAATCCCAAACAGAATCACCACCTACCAAGTACACTCTGTTTACAAAGACCATCCTACATGCTAAAATAATACATTCTTCATAAGCACAGAAACCTGGATTCAACATAGATATTTAAATGAGAATCACTGCAAAAAACCAACTATTCAAGTGCAAGAGAATTTAATTTGCAGTCTAGCTTTTGCACATTCATACTGCAGATTTTCTACTCAATCCTACTTTGCTTATGGTGGCAAAATATTCAGCAAAATTAAGTGTTGTAATGTACAATTAAACATCCTTCACATACATTTTGCCACACAAATACCATGAATGAATGATAAGAACTCAGCACCACTACAGCTGAAAACCCATCCTGACAATGGCTACCTTGACTTCCTGAGCTACGATTTACTAATACAATGGGGGTGTGTGTGTGTGGATAGATAGATAGATAGACAGACAGAAAACTGGCTAATATGTTTTACCTTCCAGAATGAGATTATCACTGCCAAACCCAACAAAGTGTAATGTCTAAAAGAACTAAAAAAAGAAAGTTAAGATCCCTTAAACATGAACTGTGAACCTGAAGCCCGTATACAAGTATTGATGCAACTCATCTACTGACAGCTCTTCAAAAGAGCAGCAATAACTGATGGATATGAGAATTTAAGTATATGAGCGTAATATTTATTGTTGGTGGAGAAAACTAATAAAAAACATACACTAATGAAAGTTATTCAGAATGAAAAATGAAACACAACATTTGGAAGAGAGAACCAACAGCACATATCTATTCATCCCATTCTACCTGATCATGGCAGAAAGGAAGACTCTGACCTACAAAAATGGATTCTCTCTTCCTCCTAACTGTACAAGACAGTATTAAGTGGTAGCTGACTGAGAACCATACTGAAGGCCACAGGAACAAGGAATAATATGGAAGTAATCAGAAGGAAATTTCAGTCCATAAAAAGTCCATTAAACATGCAATGGTTTAATTTCTTTCTAGTCTTTTTACCTTCCAAAGTTAACTTTACCACAATAGCTCTTTGTGAGTTCTTTCAGCCAAAATACATAATAAACTGGTTTTGGTGTCTAAGAAAGATTTACTTGATGGTGAGTATGGTAACAGAAAACCCTAGGGAGTACCAACATTTCTAAATTATGTAACATGATTAAGGTTTTTCAAGTCTATCACAACTGACTGGGAGATATTCACAAAACCTAACTTAGCTAGGAAGGGCCAGCATTCCTGAAAGACAAACATTTCTTGATGGGGTGAGGCAAACCAAGAATTTAACTCTGGTCATTCAATCAACAGGAGCTCTCCTGAAAACACCTCTGTTTCCATCAGCTATACACAATGCTTTGGGAAATAGTCTTCCTGGACAAAGCCAGACTTCCTATAACCACCAGTATATTTTGCAAATAGTATCAAACATATCAAGCAGGTAAAATATTTCTGCATTTCTAACATCACTGCTTACACTTTCTGCAGAAGTGCTCTGGATGCCAGCTGTGGCAGCCAGTGCTTCCAGGAGGGAAAACAGATTTCTGCAGTGAACACAGGAAATGCCACTGCTGCCATATCATAGCTAACTTCACAGGCATTCTGACCACAATCATAAAAATCACATCTCTCTACTGCAAAAATATTTTTTTACAAAGCATTATAGCAAGCTGAAAATAGAATGAAATTTAGTGAAAGCAAATGTGTTTTAACTTCTAATCTGGCAATTGCAGGAGAAGGACTTTATGACCCCATGCCCATTACAGATTAAGCAGCTTGGTAAAACTTAAAAGACTGTAGTAGAAGCTCAAAGATGGCCAGACCTTCTGCTTATCACTTTGAGTGTCCAGCTGCCTGCTGTTTTCAGAGAAAGGTACCTCATTAGCCACTGTCAAGTAAATAGACACTATCATTTTTCTGGCTCAGAAAATAAAAATTAATTACATTTGAAACAAGTTGCTAAAAAGCTATTCGTAGTCACTCACACCACCTTCAATTATAAAAAAAGGACAATTTTAAGGTCACCATTCTGTTAAGACAAAATATAAATTGGCAATAACAATTCCATCAACAACAGGCTGGACCAAATGCCTAGGTCTACGCTGAAATCAGACACCTGCATAGGAAGGTAGATGCATGCCACACCTGGAGTTACAAGATGCGTTACCAAAGTAAGCTATCTCAAGCTGATAAAGAAACAGAACTAAATATCAGGAAGCCAGTGTTATCGGACATTTTCAACAAAAAGCGTATCATCTTGAAGGTGCTCTGGATCACATTTTTGGGCTTTAAAATGTCTAGAGATCTACACCAAGTGGGCTGCAACAGAACAAAACCTGGTCTAGCCAGTCTTTTTATTTCTGTAATAATCCAGGAAAACTGTAACCATGCCTACTTAAGCATTTATCACCAACAAACAATTCTGACAGAACTAAAATATAATCATTCCTCCCGCAGGCTAATGAGAGAATGGCTGGAGCTAAATGGTACCTCATAATAATTTTACATGTATGAAGTGTTCCATTTCATTTAGTGATATTATAAAAGTGATGCATTGGCCATAACGTTTACTGTTTACAATCTGCAGCAAGCTATACCCTTCTCAAGGGAGATTAAGTAATCAAGAAAATGTTATTCACACTATGTATTTGAGAAAAATAGATCACTGTGCCAATTACAGACTCTTTCCTATACAAAGAGGGATGTCTGCTAGCCTAGAAAGAAGGGAACGAGAAAAGATAGATTTGTTTGTCTCTCAAGTGAAAATCATGCACTGAAAAAAGTTTTGCTTTAGTCCAGCAAAGCCTGAAGAGAGAAAAACCAAGAAATACTAGTTTTGAGTAGCTGCTGAAGACACTTCATTATAGCAAATCTTAAAGCTCTGAAAAACCATACAGTGACTCACAGGGCTACAAACAGAAAGATCCAGAAGTAGTCAGATTGCAATTTTGTTTCCAGAGTATCCATTAGAGGCAAATTTTAATTTTAATGATAGCATTTCTTTAAAGCATTCTTTGTTAATATTGCTTATACACCATTTTCCACTGAAAGATCACAGTGATCAATACAGGCTGCAATGAATGAAGTGTAACATCTCCAGAAAACAGATGCTACATTATTCACTTCATAGATAAGTAAATGCATGTATGAAAAATTAAGTGACTTGCTCTAGTCAGAGAGCCAAAAGCACAGCTGTGAATCTAATCCAGATACCCCAGTTTCCAATGATCCATTAACCGCTAGACATTAGCCTTTCTAAAACGAAACGTAACCTTTTCCTCACATTTTGCCCTCCTTCTAGTAAGTCTGGCAAAGCTAGTACAGGGGCTGTTCACTTCACATGGCTGACTTTTAAAAAACCAAAACCTTAGAAATAAAACAAAAATTAACAAAATATAAACTCGACTTTACCGCATGGATTACAGAACTCCCAAATCCATCACTGCAGGGTTCAGTTACCCGTCTCTGCCCTCCCAAGAGGAGGGTCAGCAATGGCTCTCAGATTTAAAGCTGCTGGCCAGGCACAAGCTTGGTAGGAGGTATCAGGGTCACACATCATCCCAGAAGAACACCTGCTGCAGTCCTGATTCACAGCAGGCACTTACACCCAGGAGCTGCCAGTGCTGCATCCAAACAAGAGGAAGAAATGGATGGGATCATCAGAGAAACATATACTGGCCCAACAGCTGTTTCTCCACATGTCCTGTCTCGCACAGATACCTTTCAGCTGCCTTCTTCAAGGCTCTCAGCACAGGCATTGCATTGCAACAGCCTAGTGAGCCAAAGCTTGGCAAAATGTTAAAAACACTCATCAACACTACAGTTACACTGAAGGCTTTCAGTGTGGTGGCAATTATGTCCTATGCTGTCTCAGCTCAGAACCTATGCCATGCAGATGAGCACTGGTAGAGAGCCCTCTGCTTTAAGAAACCCCTAATGGTCTCAGGAAGACTCCAAAAGCTGGCAAAGCCTTTAGGCAAGAAGGAAGGGTAGACACAAAACCACTGATGACAAAATGCCACCAGTCAAAGAAGCTTAAAGAAAATTGTTTAGAACTGACAGCTAGCAATCAATTTGATTGTCACCACTTATAATCTCAAAAATACATGAGTAGAAACTTGAGAAGCAGCACATGCAACTAATCAATTTTACAGCACATATTTTTCAGTTGTTTCCAAATACAAAAATCTCCTTAAATGTTGGAGTATTTCTCATATATATATAGCATTTACTCACTCAGAGTCTCAAAGATTAGAGCTGCAGATCAATCACTTAAGTATTTAAAAAAAAATCATCAAATAAAATATTTTAGATACCTATGCTTTACAACATTTGTCTGAACACACAACAGGAAACCTTTGTTACTTTTTAAGAATGAGTAATGAGACAGATTTTAAAATATTTTAAAAATTCCTAGTATTGAAAAATCATGACCTGTTTCCTAAATTGCTATGATAAATCAGGGCACAGATCTCAGACCCAAAACTAAAATCACTCACATTTATATTGAAACATACAACACTTAAATTTCAGAAATAAATTATCAAGATTATTGAGAAAGAACAAGGTCAAATTTCACCTTATTGCAAAATTACACCATAAAACAAGGTGAGTGAGGTACAATTTGTGCATTACTATGGGCATACTAAAACTTGTCAGCAGGATATTAACTCTTTTTGTAATACAAAGGTCAAGGCCGTTGGAAATCCATCTGCAACAAAGCCCTTGGAAAAACCAGTGAAACCAAATAAGAAGATCCAAAGCAAGGGCACAGGGTTTCAGTTTAACGTGAGTAAATACTTTTTATTTCCAGCACAACACATCAGGTTAGTAGTGTACTCTGAAACATACACGAATTTTAAAAATCCATGTATTGCTGAGCCTGGGCATGACTATATTCCTAGTGGTGTTCCACAAGCCACAGGCTTACAGAATTAAGCCTGAAGCAGCCCAGTCAAAATAATAAAAAACCCCAACAAATCCTTACATCACAGCTCCACCACAAAATTTCCAACCATGCCCCAAAATACTGCATTGAAATTTCATTCACAAACAAACCAGCAACTACCACACATGGAACAGGCACTCTAAAGTTCCACTTTAGCACTGCAGGTCTCTGTGACACTTCCATGCCTGCAGTGCAAATTTAAAAGCCCAAATACATTGTGCTTCACTCCTCCTATTCTCTTCATTCCATCAACTGACATGACAAAGACAGAACGGCATTTTCTTCTCATCCCTCCTCTTTATCATAATATCACAACCTTCACTTATAAAAAGTTCAACAAAATCCCCTCCACCACCATTTTCTAAAGTCAGGTACTTTCCATTGTGATTAACAATTTCATTTGTTTCTTCCAGAAAAGTCTACTCAAGGTCAATGTCTA
Source organism: Corvus brachyrhynchos (assembly GCF_000691975.1). Classification (NCBI taxonomy): domain Eukaryota; kingdom Metazoa; phylum Chordata; class Aves; order Passeriformes; family Corvidae; genus Corvus; species Corvus brachyrhynchos. The sequence goes on from NW_008239110.1 coordinate 6,569,908, forward strand.
AATCCCGGCTTCCTGAAAATCATGTTTCTTTAAAAAAAGTTGTTTGTCCCCTGTACTCATTTTGTTCACTCAAGACAACCAGATTTAGAGACAGAGAGCTTGAAAAACAAATCTTGTTTTTATATCATTACAACACAAACGTGGATTTGCCAAGGACCACTAGAGAACTACAATTTCCGTTCCTTAAAAGTAAAGCAGAACATCTGCTTTAAACAAATGCTCATTTTTGTCTTAACGCCTGTTAAAAAATACTGTGTATACTAAACTTGGATTCTATTAATGTTACTATAGCTGCAGTTACAGCAAACACAGTTCTATCAAACAAAACCCACCAAAAACCCCCAAAACCAAACAAAAAACACAACCAAAACACTCAAATCCACAACCAAAAGTCCTTGGAAAATTGCACTTTTTTTCCCCCTTCATTTTGGTAAGCGTCTGGAGTTTTATTGTATAAAAAAACCCACTGCCAATCAGTTGTTTTACAGTCAAAGAAAACCATGTTCAACAACCCCAATTTCTGCTTGTTGGCAGGAATACAAGAGTTCCATTAGTTTGCCTTAAAAATGAGAGTGGATAAACAGCGTAGCAACCCTAAAATTCTCAACAATACACAAAAACTCGCAGCTCCCAGCTGGATACTCCAAAACACTTGGTAACAAAATACATGGTTCAGAGCAGTGTCATTTAGAGCTTTTAAGCTGAGTAGTCTCCCTGCTTTTTTCCTTGTTTTCTTTGCAATATAGTTCTTAATATTAAAAGAACACATAACTGTTAGCAAGGCAGCCGAACTTTTCAAGGGATTTTTTATTCCCGCACCGGGAAGCGCCGCACGTGGCGTCACAACGAAGCAACTTCCGAATGACAGCGGAGAAGCGCAGGGAAAACCTGTTGCGGCAAGGAAACGAGGATCCCGGAGCGGAGGCGAAACCTCCCGCCCCCGGGGCAGCCTTTCCCTGGGGACACCCCACTCCCGACGCGGCCGCGCGGCGACGCCGAGCACGGACAAAGCCCAAAACTTCCCAGGAGCTCTGCCAAGGTTCCCGAGGGCTGCCGGCGGCCCCAGCTCCGCCGTGCCCCGCCAGCTCCCACCGGCACTAACCGGGAGGTGACAAGCAGCGGGTGCTTGGTGCCCACCAGCTTGCGGACCTGCATGGCGATGTTGCTGAGCTCGTCGCTCAGCAGGCACCGCAGGCTCATGAAGGACGTCGGATAGCCCACGATCTTCTCGGCCTCCGACACCACCTGGCTCCCGGGCGGGCCGCCCGAGGACAGGCACCGGAGCCCGCCGGGGCCGCG
>NW_008239110.1:6571506-6584189 GCF_000691975.1 Corvus brachyrhynchos
TGGCTGGCTGGGGGTGCCCCACAGAGCGGGATGTGCTCTGCCTGCCCCGCGGGTTGCGTGCAGGGACCAGCGGGGAAAGAGAGGTCAGGGTCCCACCTGAAGTGTTCGGCCTGTAGTCTTTAGCTACACAGTCATGATTTCTGTGAAATTTTTTCGCTGTTAGAGTGGTCAGGCATTGGAATAGGTTGCCCAGGGAGGTGGTGGAGTCGCCAACCGTGGGCGTGCTTAGGAGGCACCTGGATCTGGCGCTGGGTGATGTGGTTTAGGGGTGGCAGTGCTGGTCTGATGCTTGGACTGACGGCTGATGTTCTGACCTTGATGGTCTTTTCCAACTTTGATGATTCTATATTTCTATAATTGCAGTGTATGGATATTCTTTTTTGCCTCTTCCCGGAGCTGTCTGAGGCATGGCATCAACAGCCCTTACTTACTGCATGCTCTGCCTTGCATTGTAGCTTTGTTCTATGGTTCTCTGCTGTGAACTAGCTGAGGGGGGTTATGAGCAGCATGCTTGTGAGCTGAGGCGGTGCTTACAAGCTAACAGTGAACATCGGAAGGGAGAGTGCCCAACTCTCTCTTTGAAGTGCCCAGCTGAAGCCTTCTGGGTCCCGCAGTTCTACAGTGTGGTCTGCTGTATGTCATGTAGTCTTTCCTTAATTCCAAGCACAGCCATCACTGATGCCTTTTTGCAGGTACCTACCCCCAAAGCTTTTGTGAATTCAGAGAATGGATTTTCTGTGCCCCAGAGGAGGAAAATCCACTGGCCATTTTCAGAAATTGGATTTAAATTACTTCCTCACGCCCACAGGTACTTCAGCAAGAGTATAATCTGTTCTGTCTTTACAATTGTTGACATCCATTCCTTTTATAACTTCAAGGCTTTGTTACAACGAATCAGGCAAAGTTCTGATAAGAAAACTGTCCTATTGACTACATTCATGTTGAAAATGAGGGTATCACATTTCTTATTTTTGGAAATACAAGATACAGGTCACTATTTTGTTTGCATTATTCCACATGATTTAAAGAGAGTTACACTGAAGAATACTGTAAAGGAAGATGCAAACAGAAAACAATTCCATCACAGAGAAAGGTGTCCAGGAAAGCGCAATATAACTCTTGGAGTTGCAAGGAAGAAGCTGCTAAAAAGGAACACACTTCTATGTTTTTCAGTAGCAATGACAAGATGTTTATTGCTCTGACACCTGAGACAGCTCCAAAACTGTAAAAGGTACTGTCCTAAGGAAGGGCTTTGACTGTGGAGTCAACAACAACTGGACATGCCTGTGGCACCTAATAAGTGGCCTCTCCCAATGAAGAGGGGAAAAACTAGAATAGAGAAAACCTGTGAGAACTGGAAAGAGTTAAGTTTCTGGTGTCAAATCTTTGCTTTCTCTGCTGCCTGTCTCTGAGAGAATAAAGCTTTGCTTTGAAGGAGCTGCCACTGAGGCAGTTTAGTTAGCTGGTGTCACAGAACAAACTGTTGCTAAATAGGGAGTTTCAGCTCATAAACACAGTTTAGAAATGACAGAATGCAGTGGCATGTTTCTGTGTAGAAAGCCTAAGTTAATGAAAATTGCCGGAGGGATGCACTTAAGAGGAGCTACCAAGGCACCTCATCCTGTAATGGTGACAAGTTCCTTGATTCATTTCCTGAGCCATATCCATTCTTGCACTTTATGTGGTTACTGTTCTGTGAAAAACTTAACATGATTATACAATTAAAGTATGCTTAAAATAACACGTTTAAACTGAGGAGAATTAGGGTTCTGTGGACAGTAAACCTACCCTCTCCTAATGTGTGAGGCTTTAACTTTTTTAAATTGCTGTTCTTTGTTTTACATTCTAAAAATCTGAATGCCTCTTCACTCTTTATGTAAAATTCTTCTAAGTCCAAATGATTTAGAACTAGGGCAAGACCCTTGATATCCACAATAGTGCACACTGTCACTAGGGCTTCCTCAGGATTCACCAGCCGTAGGTTGATGTTCTTTAAAAGCAGCAATTGCTAGAGAAATAAAGCAAACATTTTTTCAGTCATTTTCCAGCTTTTTTTATTACTATTTCTTGACCACAGAGACTCTTTGAGAAGATTGTACTGTAATACCTAAGGACTTTCTGTCTCTCAGCCCAATGCCTTCATCCCTTTCCCTTCTCTTACCAACCTAAGAGTATTACTTCAGTAGTTCACTTTTGACTCCTGGTCCAAGTTGATAGTTTCTTTCTCCCAATCTCCTCACTTCTTTGCTTCAGTCCCACACACCATCCCTACAAGCTATTGTTCTTTCGATCTTGTCACAGCCTTCTCATTTCACCCTCCAATCACCCTCTTGTCTGCATAGCCTGCATCCTATTCATGGGCTCTTCTTATCATACATGTTTGTGGGTAGGACCCACCAAATCCTTGGCAAATTCTTTACCAAATTTCAGGTTTAGAGCATGGAGAATTTCTCAGTCGTGCAACCCAGTGATATTTTTTAACACAAGGAGAACGTATTTTTTTGCTAACCTCATCTTTCAAACTGAGTGAACTATAAAAAATCAGCTTCAGGCTGACACACCAATCACAGGAAAAAAATCATTATAAATTAGCTAATATTTGACAGTTACAGGCATCAAATGACAGGGTTCTATAATAGGCAATGATGGACCCACTTACCCATAGGCATTGCTGTTTGCACTGCCTGTTTCTGAAACAAAGTTTCTTAGTTTTCCTCTCAAAAAAACGCATCAGAAGCAAAAGTATGATGTACTTACCATATTATAAGTTGTGGACAAAGCCACATGCTTTTATGGTTTTTTCTTTGCTCATTTCCCCGCAGGACTGTAGAGAAAAACCCACACTATTTCAAGAGCTTCAGTGACTGTACAATAGACATGTCTATTTCTTTAGAGTCTTAAGCAGAGAAGAAAACTGAAACTTTTTTTTTTTTTTTCTGTATCAATTGACTTTTTAAGCCTCCCCAGGAGGAGAAAGAAGCCACTGGAGGGGGCCAATATCAAAGTTGAAGAACAAAGATGACAGGTCAAGAGACACTTCTGTTTATATCAGCATGCTCTGGACCAATGTACCAGAGAATACATCAAAGCCACTACTAATGCCAACTCTGGATATCTTTTCTAGTACATGAAATGTGGAAATATTTTCCTGATTGCCATCTAAAGTAAAACAATTGCGAAGCACTCTCATTTGATTGGGAACATTTGAACTTTCAAATTTTCATAGTTGCCCTGGCCTTATCCAAAATAAATTATGTCTGTAGGAGAATGAGACTAGCAATGTTAATATATTGTAGTAACTATAACCTGTCTGCATAACCAAATCTTCTAAGTGTTGCTTAATTTTTTAATATGTTAAATCCCAGTTGCACTCTTAAGACTGTTTACAAAAATAAAAGTAAACAGAAATATGTCTGTTCCTTCCAAAGCACCAATGCGGTTGTTGTTCCCACACACCCCTATTCCCCCCTTTCCCTCCTCCCAAGAATTGATTTACTCCATGGCATCCTGGGAAAGCAGACAGTTATGATCATTTCCATTTTGGAAGTCAGGAGGTTTAATGGAGAGGTTGTGTGATTTGTCCAAGGCTTTGCAAAAGCCCTAAGGCAAACTGAGAATAGAATCCACTTCTCTTGACCTCGTTGTCTGTGTCTTGTCTACGAGGCTGCCTGTCTTCCTAGCAGCTGACAGAACTACTGACAAGGGCGAAGGCTGTATTGATCCTATAGTTAGACACTGAAAGAACACCATCATTTAGCATCAGTTGGTTTCAGTAGGAGACACGTCCCTTGGACAGAATTTGACACTTAAAGGTATTATTTTTAAAGCCTAATTATACCTATTGAGATACCAATATCAGAACTTGATGTGTTGCTGGTTAATAAATGATAACGGATGCATACGTTTTTTTCCAAAACAAATAAATATATCTGTGATACATGGGGGTCCTTTGACAGAGAAGGTGTATGTTACTCTTTTCACTCTGCACACCAGACTCAGGGACACAGTAGCTCATCAGGGATACAATAGTTCATCGGTGCATGGCACAGATGAGAATCCAAAGCTCCCGCTGGATCTCAGCAGCGCCACACAGGCAGTGGGACAAACCCCTCCTGTGCCACATGCCCTTAGAACACAACTCCCTCCTCGCTGGCTCATCAGTCAGCAATGCAAAAGAAAGCAGAATCAATTGAAATCCCTTCATTTCAGCAAGCTGAGTATGAACAGGAGCAGACGAGTGTGCAGCTGATAACGCACCCCCTTCTTAGAGCCACTGTTTGTTCACCTCCCTACCCAGTTTCAATTGTAAGAGCCTCTCAGGCCATCTCCTCTGATGGGCAGTGCTCCATTCAGGGGAATTTGGACAGGGACTCAGATCAGCAATGTTTTGGAGCCGAGTAATCTACAGAAGAAGGAGGAGGAAGATAAGCACATTGTTAGTTTCTGGTCATACGCAATCAAAGCAGACAAAACATCCATCATCCTGTACAATATTAGTCTTTAAATATTCAGCTTTATCAGTTCCCCCATTCCTAATCCATCATTAACCACCCCATGAAATCTCAGCTGATTAGCCCCACCTCTGCAGCTCAGCAAACCATTAACTATTTATTATTTGTATTTAATTGAACATTGACAGCAGTAGAAAACTCCAACCAGATATGTTTCAAAACCAGAACAAAGGAGATGGTCCCCTGCCTAAGGAATTCATGGTTTGGACAGGAGTGAAATGCAGCAAAGAGGAAATGACAGCCATGCTGAACAAAAGCTTACCCGTGTACCCTCTACTAAATTCCCTACCCCGTGAATTTCTAGATTTTCTATCGATTTTTTTTTCCAGTGAGTTCCATCTCAGTATCTCTTAAAATGAGAGAAGATGATGTGATTTGGGAGGGTCCTGCAGGAAAAAAAAAAGGAATGTTTATGTTAGGTGAAAAATAGTTTGAAAAACTCCACCTAAATAATGAAATAGTTATCAGGTAGTGATAGAAACCAGGGATTAAAGTCATAGTACGGCCAGGAAGCTGGCAAACATACACAACCTGCACATTTTATGTGGATTTAAATAAATAAATGGAAACATTTCTCAGTTAAAATGCTTACTTCTCGGGGACTAAATATATGTAATTTATGAAGTGTTATTTATAGTTTGCTGCTTGCTACTCACATGGATAATCAAAACATAGATACAACTCTAAACGTTTTTTTCTGCTGGCAAACCTGGGTTTGGACACCTTTTTCTGTCTTTCTCTTTTTCTTACTTAGACTGGAAGCTAAGGCTGGCTGCACATTTCCTCTGAAGTAAACTTTGCAGAAGTCACCGGTGTCTTTGTTACCTCCACCTGGGTTTCTGTACCTTTCTATTTATGAATCCCCTTTGAAACATGCCTGAAAGATCCAGTTCCCAAGAAAGCCACTACCCACTTCCTGAGCAGTGCTGCACAGCACGAGCACTCCACACCAGAGACTCAGCACCGGCTTGCTGTTTACTGATCAACTTTAAAGCCCAGAGCTCTGGAGGAAACAGTTTTCTAAGGGACTTCTCTACCTCTGTGCCCACTCACTGCCTCATTACCAGGTGAAGAGTAATGCCAGTCTGGGAACCAAGCCTCAACATATGAAAGTGAACATGGATGATAAAGAAACTGTTTTTTCAATTTGAGTTGGAAAACTCAAGTTAAAACCATTTGAATCCATCCTTGTAATTCTGTGTCTGAACAAAATAATGCATTTTAAGTAGCACTGACTAAATGGCTTTGGGGAAATTAAAAAGTTATCCGTCTATAGTATACTGTGCTATCTATACTCTTTACCCCAGTCTAGGTAAACACTTCTGTTAAAAATAGGCATTTTGCAGTACTATTCCCTCTGCTTTTGAATTTACCCTGATGTCAGTCTATTGGAGACAAAGAGTGATGACTCTCAGGGTACAAGGGGCGATGCATTTATATTTACCTAGCACTCAGTCGAGTACTTGCATCTGTTCTCCTTTTAATCCCCGTAATTAAAATGCCTGCCTTCCTCTTCAGTACATGCTCTAAAATGGTTTATATTTGGACATCACAGCAGTCATAGTTACTGCTGCAGGAGGACAAGAGGAAGAACAATTAACTTAGGCCAGCACAGTTAAGTAACCTACAGAAGGGAGAACGTGAGCTACTAAAGCAAAATAGAGGAGAGCATTGAGTCAGGTGAACATTTAAATTAGTACACCCTGTCTCCCCTAAGAGCCAGAATGAAATGATTGAGGCAATAGAATGAGAAATGATGCAAATATGGAGAAATATGTCCTGTTTTATGTCCACCTACCTCCCACGTGACTGCACTTTGGAGACTTCTTGAGCCAGATGCTCTGTCAAGTCTATAATGTTTTTAATAAATGAAAACGGAGCTATTTCTCAGATCTTCCAAGTCTGGCTCTTCCAAGCTCTTCTTTGAAGCTGTTTAGACTTTTTTGCCTCCAAACAAATCCTGTGGACACTGTGTTCCCCCATTTTATTTTGTTATGTGGAAGAACCCACTTCATTTAATTTATTTTAAGCCTCCTATCTGCATTCACAACCAATGAGGCATGCCCAAACTAGTCTAAAAGAATCTTCAACATCTCCATCCATTTCTGTTTCATTAATTCCCCTCATTTTCCTTCTTTTCTCTCTAATGCCCTCTTTCTTTTATCCTAATTTCTGGAGGGTGTTACAAGCTATAAAGGCATCTAATTTACAAATGCATACCTATCGCATACCAAAATTCAACAACCAAAAGCACAGCAGTTCTTCAGAGACACACTCTTCCACAATGATGTTGCTTACTTGTAAGTTTAGTCTTAAACTTTGGCACCTCAGTTGCTTTCTGAGCTCTTGAGTGACAGTGACCTGGTTTTCAGAGGTGCTTAGCACCCACCAGCTCTTGGGGGGAGCTGCAGGCACTCCACAAGCACAAGAGAACACTTTTATGCAAAGCATTTGCCTGACTCTGGGCACTCAAGTATTAAATTGTAACTCTGGATTCAGCTCCACAGTGTAGTGACACAGGAAATCATCAGCCCTGGAGTGAAATTAAGAACCTTAGGACTGGCAGTGCAACCCTTACTTATGGTGATTTAAGGTAAGTAGTACTCTCTAATTAAATATTTCTAAATGTGAATCTTCCCTTTTTTTTCATGATCAGTGGCAAGTGCTACAGAGGAGAATCATCCTACAGGTTTCACATACTATAAATATACAGATTTGCTATATCAGGAATCCTGCTGGGACATCTGATTTTCAGCTTTGTATCTGTTTCCACAGTAAAACACCAAAACTTTAACTTACATTTTCACCTGCACAATCATCTAATAGATACGCTTTCTATCTACCCTATAATTTTTTCTCTTTCTCTGTTCCTCTCTTGGAACTTGTTCAGACCTATTCTCTAGCCAAAAGTGGGTGGGTTTTTTCCCTTCAGTGTATCCTCTTTGCATTTCTTTTTGCTTTCTCGCCACCTTTCTATGTGTCAGCCTTGTTCCACTTCTTCTCCCCAATGGCATTCAGAACTCCTGCTACTTTCGTACACTCTCACCATTTTAAGCTGCTTTCCCACATGCTGCCTTTCACGGAACACCTTCCATCCACTGATTTCCAAAGCACAGATGCTTGTTCGCTTTCCGTGATGGCAACAACAGCTCTAAAAGAAACATATCGTTTCCCCTGCTGCAATTCATGCACAAATGCCTGGCATGTGCTGCCTGGAGAAAGCCTTTCAACTTTGAATTTTCTTGCTTTTGTGGAATCTGTGAAAAAGTCTGATAAATTACGGCTTTGGCAGTTATTTCAAATAACTTTATTTGCAACCAGCTGAGGCAAAATCTGTCAATGGTGCCATCCCCATGTTCTTTCAAAGGTTGTTGGTGTTTCATGAGGGAGCTCAAAGTCAAGCTGGTTCAAAGGGAGGCTCACATTTCATTTTTTTCCAAGAAGGTTAGATTACATGTTCTGATGGTGACAGGACTGTCTTACAAGACGTAAGAGCTGAGTTCTAGTTGAGGCCATGAGTCTCTTCATGTGTTCAGTACATGTGTTTAGTCACTTTATCTCTCTCCTGATGATTTCTCATCTCTGAAATAGCTGTAATACTAACTGCTAGCTGTAACACTAGTTAACAACAGACAAGAAGACCCGAGCTAATCACGAGTGGCTAAGTTTTGGAGTTGGCCTTGGACCTGGTTTTAGTGTTGGCAGCTCGGGCAAAGCCAATAAACTTCAGTCTACAGCTCCTCTCATCAGGGCTCAAGAGACACCAGCTGTGACACATGTACAGTGTGCAGCAGGCAACTTCTCATGTTGTCCTGAGGGCAATGAAGAAGAAATAATACAGAGCCTTGGCTTTGCAAGTCACTGCTGCCTGAGCTTGCAGGAATGGTGGTGCACCTGGGGACCTCTAGTGATACTTTGAATAAACGCCAGCATGGCAGAGTTTGCCGTGTGTGTGAGCAGGATTTCAGTACATGCTAATCAAAATAAGCATGGCATGTCTGACCCTCTGCTCCCAGAAGCTGTCCAAAGCTGAAGCCCCGTGGCCAGCCTTCACTGAGCCATCTGGGTGGGATGAAAGTTGTATGTGACTGTCTCCCATCTACACCCTCTGGTGACCTGAAAGGGAGTGATGAGAACATGTCAATTCTGCTTTAACCAGTAGCACTGTGAAAAGAAATCGATAACCACACTTGACTTCAAGAATCTTGGATGGAGAAGGATACAAACATTGATCATGTTTTAAGGCAAAAGATCCTGCCTGTGTAGAGAAGGATTCTCAGGACTGTCTTTGGGAAAAATCTACTTATGGTAAGAGACATAGATTATTATCATTAATGTTACATGCATGACTTAATTAGGAAAAGCCACACAGTTAATGAAAACAAAATATTTCCAGCTAATAGTATTAGCTAAAAAGATCATAAATCAAAACAAATTTAATAAGATGCAGGAGAGCAGGCTGACAAGAATCTCATGAATTTCAGCAAAGAAATGTGAAATCCTGCACGCAGATCAGAACAACATTTGTAGTAACACAGGTGGGGAAGCAGCTAAAAAGCAGCTTTTGCAGAGAAGGCCCTGGGGACCCTGGCATTCAACAAGCTGAACATGAGCCAGCAGTGCAGCCTTGCAGCAAATATGGCTGGTGTGTTAGGAAGAGCACTGCTGGCAGGTTGATGGATGTGATCCTTCCTCTCTACTCAGCTCTGGTGAGACACACCTGGACTTCTGGGTCAAGGTCTGAGCTCTGCAATATAAGAGAGACATGGACACACTGGAACAAAGACAGTGAAAGGCCATGGAGATGATGAAGGGACTGAAGCATCTGATGTTTGGGAGGCTGAGAGATTTGGGATTGTTTAGTGAGAAGAGAAGGCCCAGGGGAGATAGGATAAATGTGTATAAATACCTGAGTGGGGGGAGGTAAGTAGAAAAGACAGAACCAGGCTTTTTTCAGTGATAGGACAAGAGGCACATGGGCACAAATTGAAGTGCACCAAATTCCATGTAAACATAAGAAAAAGCTTTTTTTTTTACTATGAATATGGTCAAACACTGGAAGAGGCAGCACAGAGATGCTATGGAGTCTCCATACTTATTCAAGACACGACTGGACACAGAACCAACCTGCTCGGCTCTGAGCAGGGAGGTTGGACTATGATCTCCAGAGGTCCCTTCCAATCTCAGCTATTCTTTGATTTGCTAAATATGTGCCCCATCCTAGTCCTGAATATATCTCTGTTATGCATTCCCAAGATACGTTTGGATTTTTTGACAGACTTTTCACCACATCAATGTGAAGGCATTGCCGTTATGTATTAGGATGTGTAAAATTAATGTAAATATAACTGAGAAGATCAAGAGATTGAATCACATGTCATGTAGGATTCTGGGGAGATGCTGCCAGGAAAACAAGCATTGCAGTAGAAGAGTAGTTGTCAAATAATGACATGTCAAAGCCCAACTTTTACCAACTCTAAATCATTTAGTATATATCAGTGTAGATACCTTGACATGTTTCTTTGGGTCCAGGAAAGAAATGAATAACCCACTGTATCTTGTGTATTCAATGCAGGGGGTAATTTGGACAAAATGATGTAATGTTTTTGAAAGCATGACAAGAAAATTAAGGATGAATAAACTCCAGAATGACTTTATGGATGAAAAGAACCTGCAATTGCTTTCCATCCCTTGACAGATGTTACTGAAACTGACATACTATATCATGCAACAAAGCTTACAGGGGAAATACAGGATTATGAGAAAATGTATAAACCATTACCATTATTGTAAAAATTTCTTTTATTCTTCACAGAAAGACAAAGAGAGGAAGGATACTTTTTAGGAAGAACTTGATGTAGAGTACTGTACCAGTATTTTCAGGAATCAGCAAAATTAATCTATTTTAAAAAAGAATGGAATTAAAAAGAAGGGAGAACTTTCTGCTGTATCCCAATCCCACACAATCTCTCCCTTTCTTCTCCTGCCATTGTAGCATCTGGGAGACTTGCCTATGTATTAAAGTAAAAACAAGAAGACTCTTTCCTGCCTTCTTCTATGTGGAGAAGTAAAAGAATCGAAAGGGGAGGAAACAGTCATTGTCAAGAAATAATAGGTGAAGAAATGAATATGCCTTGGCTGTAAACATTCTCAGTTCACCTCAGAGGGAGGTTTACAGCTTAGGACTGTTGCGGAGGGCACAAGTCTCCACCCCTCACTGGTTTTGCTTCTGACTTTGACACTTCCCTGCTCTTGATGTGTGTAAGAAACAGGGGTGCAGCACACACAGAGTAGGAGGGTGCCTCAGTATCTCAGACCTTCTCCAAAGCAGCCTCTGGAGATCAGCATTTTGGGTGTCAGCCCCAATGAATGAAGAAACCCTCGAAGAAGTAGGGTTTAGTATATGTTCTTACCAACCTATATGACAGAGCAAGTAGAGCACTGTTTTGGACCAAATGAAGCTTTAAAAGATTCACAAAATCTCTTTTGAAAAGATTCATTTAATTCTGAGGTACAGACCTTAACCATAATGAAGCTGCAAACTCAAAGTTTGCCACAGCCAAGTTCAAGTCTGGTATAATGTGTCTGAGTTTTTTGCTCATCTATGGGTCCTTTATTTTTCTCTACCTGATTTTTGGCATTGTATTCAATATGAAAGCATCACAGAAGAGTCAGTGAGTAACCGTAGTGGATAGATTGAGTGTAGCAGTAGACAGATGATGAAGATTTTTCCCCAAAGTCAGTACTGGTGTCTGGGGCATATTTTTACTAATTGGTTTTTTAATGCCTTGCTACCTTTTAAAAAGGTTTAATATTGGTGGATTTTTAATAGCGTGGGTGTTCTCTCATGCTAAAGACTTCTTATTGCTTACTTTTGTTGTAAGGAACATGAGAAAATAAGCAAGAAACAAAAAGGCATTTTAACAGGAGACTTGGAAGTATTTAACAAAGAATCATAGAAGCAAGTTAACTTTTCTTTCTGTTTATCAAATTATGTGAGGATTCAGGCCAAAAGAGCAATCGTTATTAATAATTTAATAAACTACATAAAGTTTCTCTCTTTTTGCCAGAAGTTTCAGAAACATTAAGTGTTAAGGCACTGTTTTGCCATTTATCCATACAGATTTGACACTGATACCCTAAAGCAGCACAAAAAAATGAAATATTCATCCATATTAAAATATCTCCAAACATTTCCAGACCTTTGTATTTGGAAAGCCGCCACTACTCCCATTTCAACTGCCATACTGTGTCTGCTTTGGAAAGGCTACTTTTTGACATTTTGCAGAACAGCCTCTAATCGTCTAAGGCAACTCTGGATTGAGATTAGTATCCACAGCAGAAAGGCATCTACAGACACTACTGTGTGTGAGTAATGCTGTGGGCGTTTGTCCAAGCTCAGGAACGAGTGGAATGTACCCCTTCTCCAAGGTATGGGTGAAAAAACATCACTGAAGTGGAAGTGGGGTTTGGGTGGAACTGAAGCAAGAGAGAAACTCATATATATATTTTCCATGTGTATGAAAATGGCTGTCTACTTATTAAAAAAAATATCGGGAGCCAATATTTTAATTATTCACTGCATATATTTGCTTCTGATGGCATAAATAATCTATCATCTTAGCGTGCCACACAAAAAGTCACAGGAACATTTCCACTTCAAGTCAAACGAAAAAAAAAATAAATCAACGTAATGGGACTTTTCTGTGAACTCACATAATGAATTTCTTTGTTTAATTAAACACTTCAGCAAACCAAATACCTGAATTTAAATTGCTGTTTATTATGGCTTCCCCTCGGATACAGGTGAAAGACTGCATAGACATATGTTTTCCACGGTGACTGGCATTACCAAGCAAGCTGATGGAGAGCTGACAACACCTTGACAAGCAGGAAATAATAAGGTAAATTATCAGCAATATTAAGAGAACCCAGTTACGGGCCGCACCTTTACTTTGGCCTGCAACGTCTGGGGCTGTTACTTAGGAAAAAAAACAGACAACAGCCTCCCTTTTTACCTTCAGCTTTCCCCCTGTGTGTGTGGGTGGACGTGTGGGTTTATACGTGCACAATCGCACGCAGACTGGTGCTTAAATACGTTTCGGTGTCCGAGGCTCCATGATGAGTTTCCCACCGTGCCGGGAAGAAGCGGGACAGGAGGGGGAGCTCTCG
>NW_008239110.1:6584669-6588314 GCF_000691975.1 Corvus brachyrhynchos
CACCGCGGCCCCGGGGATGATCCCTCTTGTCCCGATTTTGCCTCTGAAACCGTCACGTTGTTTCCAGAGTGCCCCCAGAGCACCGTTCGCTTGTTGCTGTTTCCTTCTAAAACCTTTCGCTTTGAAGCCGTCGTGCTGCTTACATATTTAGCAGCTGGAAAAATCAGGCCTGCTTGTTTATCTCGTCCTCCCCAGCAGGCAAAAACCGAGAAGAAATAGCTCATTAATAATATTAAAGCGACTTACACATTAATAAAGGCCAAAATGAAGAACTTGGAGCAAAGTATTTCTTTTGTGTTACCTAAAAAGCAGCTCTGGTATGTGGATAGGTCCCCTTTTAAAACATGTAAACACTGATAAATAGGACTATGAATAATAGAATATAAATTAAACCTGGGGTGATTTATTTTAGGCAATTCATTTGCACATGTCATTTTATGAACGATACTTGTTTTACAGAAGTCCAAATTATTGTGCTTGCAAAAACCCAAATGCAAATTCAGAGCTGGAAACAAATCCATGATGGAACAAAAATATGGGGATTGGTAAACTACGGAGCCTTGGGTGTAAAGCATGTGCTCCAGCAATGGAAGGAAAAGCTCAGGTTCTTGCCATGACTTAGGGACCACCAAACGGCAGAATCCCATAGTTTCTTCCTGATTTTGAAAGTGACCAAAAAACCAACCAGCTTCAAACCCTTGAACCGTCATGAGAGTGAGGGACTTTCTCTATTGCACTGTGGTTAGAGAGAGCACACACTCTTATACATTGATTTTAAATCACCTTGGATATTTCACAAGGAATTTGGTTTCATTAAACTCAGGAGCAAAATCTCCACTGATTCCCACAGGATCAGGGTTTCATCTTTGGCTGCAAACTGCTTACTGATACCACATACCCTGGTATCTCTGTCTCGTGGAATAAATCTGAGCAGTTCTATTGATCCAATCAGTCACCTTTATTCACCTGTTTAAGATGCTTGCAGAATCCATATTGAGAACTACTGAACCAGGATCCTTTACCAAAAAATACAGGTTTTCATACAAAAAATATGTGGTCCTGCCACACTTCAGTAAATGTGTTTAATGTTAGGATGCCTGTAATGTAAATAGCAGATTTGTTTTCTCATAGCTTTTTGGAGATGTTCAGATCAATGCCATTGTATGGCTGACAAACACTTGGGCTTCCATAGATTCTGATATTCTGTCTCCCCTGATGAATTCACGAGCTACCACTAAAACCTGAAAGCATTCCTTTTTGTTAGTCATTCCCTCCCCCTTAGTAACAAGTGGAATAATTAGATGGTTTCCAAAACTTATTTCGGTACCTCCGATGTGTGTCAGATACAGTCTGAGCACTCTAAATGCATGAACTTCTGTGTTGACAGTTGATGGTCCTCCATATGCTATCACTAGAAGAACAACTTCCCAAGAATATGCAGTGTAATAATATGCAATATATAAAGGTAATAACAGCTCTAGAAAAGTAGGAATCGTGACAGTCACAGAAATAACCTGCTGTCAGATGGAGATATTATTATTAGGACACAGAGAGGTAGAACTTTTGTATCTGTCCCAGTCCTACATTCAATACTGAGAAAAACAGGGTATGTTTTAAGACTGTGTCTTTCATCTGGTGGTTGACAAGGTACTGGGGGACTGGAGGTTCTTTTTGAAGAGCTTACCAGAAGTAGCTGAGAAAATGAACCTACTGTCAGGAGAAAATAAGTTCACATCTCCATTCAAAAGCATTCAGAAAAATACTGTGAAAAAAGCCCAACTGAAAGCTGCTACTTTTGGTGATCAAAAGTGAGAATTAGCATTCAGAACTGGTAGTAAGAGAGGTGGGAAGTGCTTCAATTTGCAGCCAAACCTTCAGGTGTTAGTCAGGAAAACTGGAATGACAAACTTGATCCTGAAGACAATTCATTCTGGTCTACTCACTGTAACCTGCTCTAGTCAATTCACATCACCTGGGCTTGCAAATACCTTCTCCAAAGTATCTTCCAACATTAAAGGAAGCTCTGTTTATGCAGGGAGTCTGAGATTAATCTTTTTGTCAGATTGCAACTCAAACCTGTTAAACTTATGCAGTGAAATAGTGCCAGCGCTTTATTACAATACACATAGTAAGTGTTTAGGAGTAGTCCTCTGATGTTTCCCTGAACAAGAACCATTTGAGGCAATACTCTGTTTAGCAGAAGTTCTAAGGTGTTCCTTAAAACTCCTCCATCCACTCTACAGAGAAACTAGCAATATGTCTAATACAAGAACTAGTTTTGCCTTCTTCATTAAAATGACTTAATGTGTCAGCAAGGTGGTGGCCGTTCAAAGCAGAATAGTCGTCTGAGGTTGGCTGGCTTTTTCCAAAGAGCCATGTGAGGTTGTGTTTAAAAGCAACTTCCCCTTGTGCTGCTTGTCTTATCGTGTGAAAGAATACACTAGGAATATCTTCTGTACTTAATGAGAGATCAACTGTACCAATTTGTTTGTAATAGAATACGGTAAGCAAAACATAGAGGTGAGTTTGCTGGTGGCGGTGGGGCACAGGAGGAGGGAAACCTCCCTATTAAGCACCATCCTTTGGAGGTTACCTGTAGTCACAAGTTAGCTTCCACAAGTTTGAGAAATCACTGTATTTTAAAATACTTCAAGCAAGAACAAAATAAACCTTGGTTTCTTCTCGTGCTTGCTGCTTGGTGGGTTTGAGCCCAGACCTTTTGTTCCCTGGGGTGCGTGGAATGGACTGAGCCCACAGCACGAGCCCTGCTGCAGCTGAACTCCTGCAACTCTTTGCTGTCAGCAGAGCCTTCTCTAGGGTCTCTCCGAGGTCCTGCTGCTCTGCGAAAAACAAACTATCAGGGCTGGGATTTTTCCAACATCTGCCTGATTCTTTCAGGCAGCGAGGGGAGTGGCAGCACCTTTGCATCGCAGCGGCCGTGACCTTACCACTGCGGATGTGCTCTAGGATTTTACAGGATCAATCTGGTTGCTATCTTACCTTTAGATGGTAGATGCTCTAACAGCTGAGACTGTGCAAAATCCCCATTTCTTCTTATTCTCAAAGTCACGGGGGAAAATGTGCCCCGTGTCTCTAATCGCTCTGACAGGCAGGCAGGCAAGGCTCATTTTAGCAGTAAAACGAACAAAGTTGTGCTCAACTTTTCATGCTATGAAGTGCCAGTGATTTACAGCTTCGGAAACAGAGAATGTAAATTAGACATTGTTGCACGCAAACCGAACTTGTCTTTGACAGGCTAAACAGAGATTTTTATGGGGAGCCTACTCAAGCCCACACGGAACGCAGTTTATCTTTCGACTGTGGGTTTGGGTGTTTTTATAAAAAAAATGTATCATTTTAAGGTGCACCGTAGTCATAATGAGAAACCCCGTATGATTACAATTTTGACTATCGGAACAATGGACACCCCCGTGCCATAATGCGTTGTATCGGGGAATCAGGGACTGCCAGGGAAAGCGGGAAAGCAGAGCCTAGGAATAATCAATGTATCGCCCACAGTGTGTGCTGTAATCCGGCACCTCCTCGCTGAAGCGCGTCCCACCAAACCATTCATCCGCACCTCCCCGCCGCAGATAAAAGGAAAAACAGGAGTGATCAGGGGAAGAGCCTCGGCTGACGGCGGCG
>NW_008239110.1:6588781-6607260 GCF_000691975.1 Corvus brachyrhynchos
AGCAGCCATTTCATCTCCACCACCACCACCACCAAGTAGGCGCAAAAAATGGCAGAAATGGAGAAAGAAGGGAGACCTCCCGAAAATAAAAGGAGCAGGAAGCCGGCTCACCCGGTGAAGCGGGAGATCAACGAGGAGATGAAGGTAGGTGCCTGTGATGGGGACGGGAGCGGGGTCCCCCCCCGCACCCCCCGCCTCCGAGCATGGAGATGAAATAAGAAAGGATCTCTTGTCATTTTTTTTTTTTTTGTTGGATGCACTGAATGTGTCTCAACTCCGCCTCCTGGGCTGCAAACAGAGACGAATTCACAGGCTGCAAATCCTGTTCATTGACCAGCTTTATTTATTTTTTAAAAATAACTCTCTCTCGTTGGGCTTTTAAGCTCCTCGGGTGCCAACGATGAGCCTTTTTTTTTTTTTTTTTTTTTTTTTTTCTTTCTTTCTATAGCCACCCCCTCAGGTAGCTGGGAAGCCCTTAAAGTTAGGAAAGAAAGGGATCTCTTTTAAACACTGTATTTTTGTCCATTTTTCAGTAGCCAGCTGCAACTGTGTAATTAAATTGTCAAAGTGAAACGTTGCGGTCTGAGCCGTGCATCAGTCTCGCACTTCAGCGCCGAGACCCCTTTTCTTTCCTGCTCCCTCTCGCCTCCTCCTCTGCTGTACCGCTTCGCTCCGCGGTTCATGGCAGCGCAGAGGTGTCGCTGGAAGGTGGCTTGTCCAAGGGCTGCTTTTGATGGAAGTGTATTTACCGCGCGGAGGGCTGTCCTGCCCGATAGGAACCGCTGCCAGTCCAGCTGTGCTCTGGCGGCCGCTCCAGATGTTGGGATGGCTGCGATGGCACAAACCCGCTATTTTGGAACTTCTTTTATCATTAGGTCGCTGTTCCAGGCTTGACCGGTCCTATTTTTCGCGCCTGTTTTCGCGTCTGTTTCATGTCTGTTTGTTTGATGTCTCTAATTCCCCAAAGTTGGTAACAATGTATTGCTAGACTTCTGCTGAACTTGTTGTTAAATGCGCAGATAAAGTGACTAAAACAGCATAGTCTGGCTACGAGATAAAGCTGCTGAGATTTAATTTGAATATGTCATTTATTAAAAGGCTGATTGTAAGTGGAAGACTGCCTGGAAAATGTCACTCGTTCACATAGTATGTATACTATATAGGCGAGTGTATAAATATGCATGATGCCTAGTGAAAATATCTTTGCTTTCCAGAACATTGATCTCCCAATGTAAAATTAAACGGGAATGCACAGTCCCCTCCCCTCTCCCCTCTTTTGCACACCACTAATTTCGGCTAGGTGCCCTTTCCTGCCCAAGGCAGGCGTTCTTGCTCCTGCTGCCTGCGTAAAGAGCGTGTACACGGTGCTGCGTGCGCTTCAAGTGTAAATGTGGACAAGAGTAGTATTAGGGGCATGAACAAAATAATGTGTTGCTGCATCTCTTTGGAAACAAACTGTAGTAGCTTCAAGTCCAGAGGAGCGGGATCTTTCTTTGTGAGATATGTGACACATCCTATTTTCGGAGAGGGCTCTGTGCAGCCACCGGAGAGTCATTGCTCATTGTAATCCCACATAGTTTTGAAGACTGCAGAGGTCTGTAGTACAGGGCATTGGCCCCTCAGAGCATCGCCTAACGCGATCTATATGGATTGCAGCTTTTAAGTTTCATACGTTCTAGAATTACAAATTAGCTAATTTTAATCAAAACATGTGAAATGTTATCCTGGCTGGATATAAAGGCTGACTGTGCTGGATCCTCTGGGTTTGTTTTGTTTACTTTGGCTGCAGGCGCACTCAGCGGTTTGGGAGATAGTTGTTCTTCTACAGTATAACAGATGTTTGTCTGAAAGGGTGAGGAAGAAACAAAAACAACATTGTGTGAAGGAGAAAAATTACACAATTTTAAACTAATGCTTTGGTATTAAGCACTGGCATTAACCTTCATGTAGAGAGTTCCTCTTTCTTAATCACGGATAACTGCTTAAGGTTAGGAACCTCAAGATTTCAGCTGACTTAAAAACTGAAGGCGGGTAGAAAGGTCATTTTGAACCCATGTAATTTCTGGTTGAGAGTGGGACAGCTGGTGGCAGAACCTTCTGTGGCCCACCTTTCAATGTAAACAATGCTATATATGCTGTGCATTTTTAGTAGGACAGTTGGCTGCTATCACCTAAGAAGGGGAAAAATAAAGGGGAGGAAAAAAAAGTAGTTTGAATTTTTGACTGGTTGAGAAAGTTAAAGTCCTGTGGTGATCACTTACCCTTTTTCTTTACTGATGAATTAAGATGTCTACTTGTTCTTAAAAAACCCAGAAAATACAATAATGTAACAAATTTGTTACAGTGTGCAAAATGTTTGCAGTGAAATGACAGAGGGAGCACAATGTGCCCTTGTGTAGGTTTGTATCTGTAATGTTCAAACAGGCTGACTGTTTCCCTTCATCTGAACTGCTTTCATCTGGACCAGTGTAAAATAAGCTCTGGTAAGTAATCACGGCAGAGCAGAAAGAAAGGAATGTATACAGCAATAGACAGCCTAAGCTGTAAAAACTGTAACTTGAGTATCAGCAGCAGATCAGATATCAAGGCTTTAAGGTAGGGGAAATGAAAGAGATGAAGGGGAGGAAAAGACGAGAGAGGGAATGGAAAAGTCAGTTGGAAAGTAAAGGAGAAGTAGGAGGGCCCCCTCAGGGAAATTTGGCTCAGGGGTTAGGGAATTTTATCATGGTGTACAGTGACCTACTCAGGTTTCAGCCCATGTTGGATCAAATTCCCTCCCTTTGCTAGCAGAAAGAAAAAGGACTGGTGTATATGTGATTTCTTTCTTTTCCCCCCTTTGGATAATAAAAAGGCCATTGGTACAAGTATCTATTTTAAGTACAGCAAATTCAAGGTACTATGAATGAGCAATAATATTACCTCATCACAGAGACTTCCTTCGAGATTTGCTGTTTGATACAGTCAGATATTTACTCAAGAAGGATCACAACACCTAACTGCTTGCTTTGGTGTTTTCCAACAGTAGTGTCACAGCGTGTTTTTAACACGACTGGATGGATATTCAGGTTGCTCACTCTCTGCTTATGCCAGATATTGAGTTACGTTTTTGTTATCGCTAACCCAATGTACACGATGGTTATAACAAATTTTAATTTGATACAATGTTGTGTGCAAAAGGTACATGACTCTGCACAGTTTTCTGATATTATGTTTCAATGAAAAATATATTCACGAGGAACTGTTTTGTTACACTGTGACCTTTACAGCCACTCTTTCTTATTTTCTAGTTATTTTTTCTTTTGTCCTCCATCCTCCTTCAGACGATACTTTCCAGTTTTTCTCACAGAGGTAGAATTCATCTCGCGCTTTGGAAGAAAAGCAGATAGTTATTCTGAAATTCAGTTTGGTGCCATTTTTCACTTGCTGGTGTATAACAGAACACCTCATAGATCCAAACCTGTTGTCATCAGGGAACCCACTACTATTTTAAGACCAAAATATTTTTAAAAGTTTAATTGATGAAAGCACTTGTCGAGGCACAGTGGTGGATCCCCCATCGATCTCTCCTCAGCTTATTTCCATTTGCCATCCTGCTGCCAGGAAGCAGTGTTGCTCAGGAGGGATAGCTAGGTGCTCGGCCATGCTGTGAAGTGAGGTTACATCCAGTACTGAATTGCACTGGAGTTCTGCACAGATGAGACAATGTATCCACGTGTCTCTAGCAGTTGAAAGGTAAGCAATTAATTTGCGTTGTAATTTCACAGGGCTGCTCCATGTGCCCAAGGAGTTTGCTGTCTATAAATATTCTCAATAACTAATTTGTATCTAAAATGGGGCTTTGTTCACGGTGCCTAAAGCTTAGGGGAGCCCCATCTGTTATCATTTAATAGTAAATTCATCAGAATATCTTTCAGTTTAGTGTTTAAATAGTCCCCATTTGGCATTTGAAAGTTCTACTGTCAGAAGGAGGAAAGCGGTGAAGCAGGCGTAGCAGCCCTGGGCCTGGAGCGAGCCAGTTTGCTCAGAGCGCTCGGAAGATTCCAAGGAAACTCCTCCCTTCTCTCCTGAAAAGCAAAAAATGTCTTTGGGAAAGTGGAAAAGCAGACAGACTTTATCAATTGTATTATTTCAGGAGACCAAGGTTTTTCTGTGGAGTCTGCGTGGAAGGAGTTTTGTGGGACGGCTGCAAAGGGGTTGCCTGTCTGCACAGAGAGCCTCACCTGGCGGGGCACTGCAGAAGTAGTGCTTCCCCAAACAAAGTGGGTGATACAGAACTGAACGTCCATGAGAGGACTAAGGAAAGTAAAGCATCATGGAATTTTGCTTTCTGATAGCATAAAGGTCTAACCGTAGAATTCAGTATGGCAACAACATATACAAGCAAAGAATGTGAGAGCTGGAAAAAAAGATCCGAGTTTGTATTGGGCGTATAGAAACATTTTTATTTCCTTGATGCAGTGAAAGTGAAAAGTGAATTTGTGGGGCTCTGCACCGAGTGGGTTATGCAGGCAAGGAAATGGAATGGAGCCACTATGCTTCCTCTCAGATCTGAAATAAACATTCAGCAGTAAAACCTAGAAGAAAATGAGTCTGACAGACTCATTCTCCCCTGTGTTTCCTGCCTCCGTGTTTGCCAGGCCTCATTCGGTGAAGCCAGGCCTTGCCCCCTGTGAATAAGGTTCATAGAGAAGGAAAGACAAGAGATCCAAGATGGAAAGAGATGCATGGCATAGCTTGAGAATGTATTAATTAGCAAAGATTGGGGAAATGATGCATTGTAATATAAAAAAATCAGACTGTAGGTGTACTGTTACAATGGAATGAATCCTAAAGTGGGAATAAATGTGATTATATTTTTACTGCCTAGTGTGTAAGTCAGACTCAGAAAGGAGGGAAACCACAGTCTAGCAAGTCAACTCACTCTTCTTCATCTTTCGGAGGAATAGGAAGCAAATTCAAGTAGAAATACCAATGAGCATAACAGTTACTTATCGTGGCTTTTCCAGTAGGGAAGATATTTCTGTGTAGTACAAGAACAGAGAAATCATACAGTTAAAACATGTAAATTACACATTGCCCCACAGTGGTGATAAATGGTTTGGACTTAGCAGTGAGCAAAAGCTGAATGGCCATCTATTGGGAAGGAAGGGCTTTGGCTGTGGTGTGTGACTGGGGCCACTGGAGTGTTTTTGGGCCAGTTCCTTTGGCAGGGATGAGCTGGTTGTGCCGCAGCCATAGTGAATGCTCTGGCAGCTCAGCAGCCGCAGTGGTGCTCTCTCAGCTAGAGAAGAGCAGGAGGTTTGGCTCCTGTGGGATGTTGACCAAGTGCCTGGGTGCACTGGCAGCTGCAGAGGGGATTGGTGTTTCCACTGTGGTCTCGAAAGCTTGTCTGCTTGGTGCATGGTGTGGCAGAACGAGCATGGAAGGATGTGGGACAGGATTTCTGTGGTTGTCTTCTCAGCTCAGATGCTGACCCACACTGTGGGTGGCCACAGGGGACTGAGCATTGCCTCCCCACCTGGGTGAAGTTCGGCTCCACGCTGTACATTTGCAATGAAATCTATGGGTCCCTGCAGGGGGGGCTCCCTTTGGATGTAAGGTGGATGTAAGGATCCCAGCTTAGCAGTATGATTGCTGACCTGGGATTTTATTGATTATGAGCAAGGTTTTCTCTCTGTGCTAGTCTTTCTCATCATCCCAGCCCTTTGGCACAGCTGTGAGATTGGGGTGGCAGCCTCATCCTGCATATGCTCCACATCCTTTTGGAGAATGAGTCTGAAAGTAGGCATGGACTAGCTTAATGCCTCCGCTGTCCTGTTCCTGCAGAAGCTCTGAATCGCAGCTCCTTGCACATCCTTCATCTGGTCATCCACACCTGCCTTCACATCTCCTCCCTGGTCTTTGTCAGGTCTATTATCTTGCAGTTCTGCTGGCTCCTGTCTAAGCCTGCTTGATCACTGCTGCTTCTGCTTTTCTGCTCCAATGTTGAGTCCGCATTCCTCCTTTTCTCAAGCCTCACTGTTACAATCATCACCCTTCCTTTCACTAAGCCTTTGAAACTTGTGTATCTTTCAATGAGGTTCTGCTCTGCATGTGCAGGTTATGTATTAATTTGCTTTCTTCCTTTCCTTAGCTTCACCAAGAACTGGTCTTTGTCTCTCTTATTTTTCTTTTTCTTCTTTCCCCCCTCGCCTGCATTCACACAGAGAAAAATTATCTCATCTCATCTTATAATTTGTGTTTTGACTATTGCCACCACACTGGTCTTTACAAATCCCGTCTTGTTACCATGTCTTGAATCCCCGTGGATTGTGTCTATCATTGAAATGGAAGAAGGGAAAATACATGAAAACAATGAATTAATAGTGGTTAGCCTCAGGGCAGCAGCTTCAGCATGATCTCAACTGCCAGGGCATTAGACATCACTACGAATGGGTGCTGTAGTCAGGAGTCTGAGGGAAGGTGATGTTGTTGGTCTTTGGATACCCATCTATGCAAGAGAGTCAGTGTGGAAAATAACATTTCTCAGATTTGACACTCGGCTTGCTGAGGACAGGGTCATGCTTTCCGTTTGCTGTCTATGAGGTGTGGTGTAATGAAGCTCTGGCTGTTAGCCACTGAGAGAATGGTATTAAGGGTGACCTCCAGCATTGCAGTAGGTAAGATAAATTTTGAAGGAGAATGGCTTAATTGTTTTTTTCTTTCTTTCTTTCTTTTTTTTTTTTTTTAAACCCAAGACACTCTTTTTGGGAAATCAGTGTTAAAAAGGTGCTTACTTTGTTACTGCTGCCATGCAACCTCATTGTACTCTTACTGAAGTTAGTAGAAAAGACCCCATTGATTTGCTATTTTATAAAAGAGTCAAATCTCTGTGATGTGTGATTTTGAAATCCAATGTATTTTTGTCAGTATGAATGTTCATTTTGTTGCATCACTTATCATGGATAGTTTAAATGAGACGTGAAAGGTACTTAAATTTGGTGCCATTACAAACCCAACCATTTTGACTACATTCTGAAGGGACAGATATATGTATGAATTTTCAGGAAAAAACAAACATATATACAACCTTGCTTATGTATTCCTTGACAAGTAATTAGAAATTATTCATTGTCTGAGTGGATCAGCAGTGCAAATAAAACACAAAGCATCCACAGGAGGCAAATTTAGAGCTACTCAATTAATTTGGTTGCATGGGGTTTAAGTCAGTAAGACTTTATCAATTGGTCTCTACCTTGCTAGATTAGTCTCTAGGGCTGTCTCTCCATAGCTGAAATTCAGCAAAGCAAGGAGAGCTGGCAGACCTTGCCTTTGGGCCTCCCCAGACCCTTTCAGGTCATTTTGGGTGAGCCGCAGAGGTAAGATTTGACTCCCCAGGTGCAGGTATTTTTGTTATTGGGTTCCCAAAGGTTACAGACAGGGTGAGTGCATTGGGACTCTTCAGCGCTAAGAGAGAAGTTTTCTAAAAAGCTAAAAAAAAACCCAAACCGTAAAAACCAATGAAACACAACATTTAGAAAAATTTCACCCCATTTTTGCTAGTATTTAAAACACAACACTGCATCATTCAAATGAGTTAGGTAGTTGTTAGCCACATTTACACTGCACTGTACTCATTGAAAACTGTAGTAGTGGCATAGTTCAGATATCATACTTATAATGCTGAGTCTAGAAGCAGAAGTGGGATGATGGAATATTTTCCAGCAATTTGGGGCTGCACAGGACAGCCACAGAATTGTGACTTCCATCAAATGGTAAGGTGAAAATGCAAAGGGGAAAAACCAAAAGGAGATGGATGTTTCAGGAGTCTGCTCTGGGGTTTTGTTTTGGGTTTTCTTTTCCTGAAATGTGTTTGTAGCATAATTGCCCAGATGATACTCTTGAAAGAGTACAAATTGCTTGTGTTTATTGCTTATAGCTGCTTTACAGCGCTCCTTGAGTGACAGGAACACCTATGTAATCTGGTGTGATGAATGAGCCAGGAGCGGTGCAGCGCTCCGAGGTTCTGGGGCACAGCGCCTGCTGTAGCTTTGAATTCGAAAGCAATTATCATCTGATTAATTTTATTTATTTGTTTAAATGACTGGAGAATTGCTGTGTTCTATCATTAGACTTTCTCCCACTCAAAAATTAAGATAGAGCAGTTACTAGACAAAATCTGGCAACCTGCAAATTTGACATGTGCCATTTGTTTTGAATTGGTGTTGTATTCTCCTTATTTCTTTGCCAGAGTCCTGGGAGACGGTGCTTATCGGAAGCATTATTTTAGAAGTCTTGGAGGAATATGAAGTTTGGAATTTGTTTTAAAGAGTGTTAATACAAAAATAGCGAAAATCAAAGAGAAAGGCTCTGTGTGTGGTTTTTTTGTTTTGACTTACAGTTGTCATACTACTTTAAACTGATCTTTGCCATCACAATAATTCATTAGCTGGTTTCCTTTGGTAGTTTCCTAAATCCATAAGCTGTAGAGCTCTGTGGCACTATTTGGTTTCAGAAAGCTTTGTTGCCTGGCTGCAGATTTCTTACTCCACTAAATCTCCTGGCCCAGTAATGAGCATTTTCTACAGAAACACTTTTGCCTCATGACCTAGAGGACATATTTTTAATAGAAATTGAGGGTTATGACGGTCATGTTCCAGACTTTGCATTTCCATACAAACATAAAATGTAACCACACAGCTGCTTGGAAATTGGTTTGAAAATAAATACGGCAAAATTGAGAAAGGTTTTCTTAGACAAATATAAGAGATATTTGTATGAAAAATGATGGTAAAATGCTTTCACAGTGAAGAATCTTTAAGTGCTTCAACTGTGCAAGGGTTTATAACCGAGGAAAAACGTCTGCTGTGATTTTATTTGATTTGGTTCATGGGCACCTCAAGGAATTGTAATTGTGTCAGTGACCTGCTCCAGCTGAAAAGACTGTAGCGCAATAAGATTGATTAACTGCTGGTTGAAAAAAAAATCCTGGTTTTCTCTTATTCTCTTGCTGCAGTCTTAAATATTTTATGGCAACACAGAGAAGTTTGTGTGAGGAATGTATGTTAAAATATTTCTGACATTGAATGTCAGAGCAAAAGTCATAAATAACTCTCCTTTTCATTTTCTTTAAATTGCAGACATATGAGTCTCCGTCATAATTACATGTGCCAGTTGGAGATTTAAATGCATTTCACTTTATGCACTTGAGTTATGAAATGAACATTAGTCTTTGAGGAGGTGGGCCAAACCTGACACTTCCTCATGTAGCACAGATATGGTTCGATTTATGCAGTCCTCCCTTCCTTCCAAATGGTTATTGATTACATAAATAAGTAGGTAATTTTTCTCTTTCAGAACTTTGCTGAAAACACTATGAATGAGCTCCTTGGCTGGTATGGTTATGATAAGGTAGAACTGAAAGATGGAGAAGATATTGAATTCAGGAACTACTCAGCAGATGGGGAAAGCCGCCAGCACATTTCTGTTCTCAAAGGTAACGAGACTTCATGTTTCTGTGTTCATGTAAAGAAGGATTAATAGAAGGATTAATCAACCTGTCTGAATTGGTGTGGATTTCGAAGCATGTTCTGCAGCTTGTGTCTTGGTTGCTTTACATAAAAATATCTGAGAGTACCATGTGGTACAGGGAAGCCAATAGGCTACGAGGAAAGTCACTTAATAAATTTGCTGTTAGTATATTGATATACTGTTATGTATTGATATGTATCTTCACAAATAATGCCTTTTGTGTGTCAGTTGAAAGTTGAGTTCCTGTGGTATCAACAGACTACTCACAACTGGAGAAAGGAGGGAGCACTTTCTTAGCAGGGTGGCTTTAAGGAACCCTTTTGCTTCCCATACTAAGGCTGGTTGGCCTACAACTTTTTAAAATGTTGAAAGATTTTAAACTGAAATATTCACACATGTAGGAACAAGTGTGAATGTTCACAAAAGGCTTCTCATCCATGTTTGTACTATACTGTCTTCTGCACTGTGGTATAAGTTTTCCATGGATGGAATTTGTTTGAGACGTTGCTGAATCTTTGTGATTCAAAATGTAAGGGATGAGATCTTGTTGTTTTCTTCAGTCATTCAGTTTTTGCCTTCTGACTCCTCAGTCTCAGGGAATGGATAGGGGCTTGTCATCAGAATAAGGAGAAGAGTAGAAAATTGCTGCATCTTGACTTATCCAACAGGAGTTCATCAAAGGTGAGGTAAAGAGAGGAAATTCCAGCAGCTTTTATGCAGGTGGAGTGCTACTTTTCACTATGTTCGTGGACAGCATTGTTTGGGTTTTCTTTCTGATAGACAGCAGCAGCACTGTATTCAGTGAGTGTTGCAATGAGTACTGACTCCAGAGGGACCAGTGCTGAGGGACAGATGGCTAGAAAAAAGGGGAAAAAATTAGAGGTAAGGTGAAACAACCTAATTGTGTTAAAATTGAATGTTTGCAGCTTGTTAGTTCTATAACAACATTGGTGATCAATATTTATTTTTCATTGAAAATGTAATGTTATTAAGCTACCTTTGAAGAAACTTGGTCCTGTGTAGTAATGCACTTAATTTATTTCTGTTTTAATAAATATATCTTTTACTGAATGATTACTAGCTCCAGTCTATACTTGATGAAATTTGTGACATACTTTTTTTATCGGCACATGATACAAATCATATGTTTTATGTACCATAGATGTCAAATGCCTATGACAGGTAGAAATTTTTGGTGTATGCAGTTTTTGGGAGGGGGAAAAAAATCTTGTTCTGAGACATGGGAGAAGAGGAAGTAATAAGAATTAAGTTGTGCCCCATGGCAGAGGTGTATTAGAGAAATTCCTACAAATAAGAATCCTGAGGTGATTTGGGATTAAAGAATTATAATAATAACTGTCATCATTTTATGCACACTTTGCTGTGATTTCAATATTTTGTTCCTTTCTTTAAATTCTTTCATAATTACTACTCATATTATTTATAGAGAATAGGAATTCTTTTTTCCTTCATTTCATGCTCCTTGTGCTGGTGAAGTCACAGTACACCGAGTGTGATCACCATGCAAACAGTAGAAATGAAGTGCAAGAGTAGGATGCTGTTGACTAAATCAGGCATACCAAGGATATGCATGACAAAATAATCCCACCTTTTACCTTCTGCAGAAAGAAAGTGTGAGTTTGATTTTGAAAAAAATTGAGCATTTCTGAAGATTACTGGAAAGTATCAATTTCTTTAAAAGGGAAAATGTCTGGGGGTTTTGTGCACCATTCTTATATTAGAGTAAGTAATTTAATGAAGAGATTGGTGAAAGTATGCAGGGCCATTTAAGAAATATATGTGTCATACTGTTCAATGTGTTCTTTGTGTTTTACAGAAAATTCTTTGCCAAAACCAAAATTACCTGAGGACAGTGTTATTTCACCATACAATATAAACCCAAGCTACCCAGGGCTTGCCACAGGAAATGGACTGTCAGACTCACCAGCAGGGTCGAAGGATCATGGGAATGTACCTATTATTGTCCCATTAATTCCACCACCTTTCATAAAGCCACCAGCAGGTAAATGCTAATGAATATGTAAAAATGGTTACTGGTTATTGACAACGTCCTGAGATTACTGGATCATAGTGTCTTAGCAAGAGGGCTGATTTCAAAATTATTAAAATCCAGTCCCAGGGAACTTTAAAAACGAACGGGAGAGTGGCTTTAGTCACTTTAGTATTCTTGAAAAACTCCTGCAAATGCAATGACAGCAAACTTTCTCTGCTTGTGAAACTCCTCATGCTGGATTATGTTCTCAGCAGTTCAACAGCATTTGCTTTTAGGAAAAAAAAGGTTTTGTTCTGGTGAATAAAGCCTTTAACTAAATTAATGGAAGATTATTACATTAAAAATAGGCTGCATGAAGGAAGCAGTGAAAGAGAAAAAGCCATCAAATCAGTATCATGTCTTTATATCTGGTTAACAAGCTCATACTGAGAAAACTGTCTCTTGATTCCCATTGAAATCCCTGACTGCTGTCTCTCAAGGGTTTAATATGATCTTGACTCTACCTAGGAGACTGCACTGAGATGTTTTACATTTTCATTAGATTTTTATCAGGAGTGGTTTTCTAACATGCCATTCCTCAGAGTTTGCATGAAAAATGATTTATTCCCCTCTGCATGCTGCTTACCGTAATCTGTGAAAGGAGCTCTTAGGGCTACACCAGGGTGATTAATTGTTGTGTTATCGTTTACTGCTCCACACGGTGTGAAAATTGGTGAATCCAGATAGGAGCAGGCTGAGTCCTGCTTCCATGGACGTCCCTGGGTGGTGGTGTGGTTGTTCTTTAGTGACCAAGGCACTGAGGAATACAGGGTGACATGCATCTCCTACCCAAGAACATCAGCTCTCCACACACAGGGCTAAAGAGATGCCACCAGGTGCCAGGGTGCTTCTGCAGAGGCAGAACTGCTTGCAGGATCAGGTCCCAGGTGTTAGATGGTCACCTCTGCCCTTTGTAACATTGTCTAAAGGTAGCTGTAAAATACTGATTGATCCAAGAAAGTGTTTGCCTGTTGTCGGTCGTGTAATAGACTGCAGTTGCCCCTCCTAAATTATTGTTATGCCATTGAGTTTTATCTCTAAAGAAGTATCTAATATGCTATGAATAATTTTCAAATGTTACTCAATATGCACTCCCTGCCAAAGACTTTCAATCTATTTTATACGATATTTGCTAATTACCAAAGCTATTTGGGCCCATTCCTGCAGCCTTTACACAGCTAAAGATCTCAGGCCATATGGGCTGGATCCTCAGCTGTTGTTGATTTGGCCCTAAAGCTTTAATCAAGGGCTTGTGCCATCCCAAGCTATTTTCTACTCCAATCTGAGTCACAACTGAATCCAGAATGCTGAATTTGTGGTATGTGAACACAAGGCTATAGCATGCATTGTGCAGATTGCCACAGTTGCTGGGTTTTTATGACACCAAAAAGCAGGAGGAGATTGAACTATGAAGTAGAAAAACAAATTACTGCAACAGTAGTTAAGTGGACACAAGGGAATCTTGGCCAAGTCAACTGCCTTCTGTTCT
This sequence comes from Corvus brachyrhynchos, assembly GCF_000691975.1. NCBI lineage: Eukaryota > Metazoa > Chordata > Aves > Passeriformes > Corvidae > Corvus > Corvus brachyrhynchos. The sequence goes on from NW_008239110.1 coordinate 6,601,834, forward strand.
TTGCCTGTCCACCTACAACATATGATCCTGTGTTCAAATGTACCTCTAAGGGTAATGTGTAGAGAGAGCTTTTCGTAAGTGTTTTCCACCTTTAGGTTTTTATTTAATTCATTAACAATGAATATCATTGTTTTACCTGCACAGGAGATACAAATGCATAATCTCTGCCTCCTCTGACTTTATCCCACGATTGGTAATGAGGACTAGATTACCATGACTTCTGAGCAGATGAGTGTATTTATCTCACCTTTGTTTTAGAGACCAAAGCTTGGGAGGGTTGGAGGGGGAGGAGAATCACAACCTTTGTGGGATTTGCAGTAAGCATGGGTAGTAATGGTTTTGTTTTATCTTAGGGCGTAGGTGCCCTAGTCATGATCATCCCAAAGAGCCTGGCAAGAAACAACTGGTAGGAAAGGGAGTACAAAGGAGCCAGGAGAGCCAGTGTGTGAGGCAGTGGTCTTGGCACTGCACTTTGACACCGTTTTGTGGGCACTACATCAAAGCAGAAAACTTCAGAGTGATACAAAGCCAGACAAGAGCAACTCTGGGGATGTTTTCTCGGAGTCCATCGCAGGCACAGGGGATGACTTTGGAAACAGCGCAAAGGTGCTTCTTTGACTTGAGCAGGTACATGGTTAGACTCACATCATTAATTAATAAGGTGAAGATTGACATTTTCAGCATGGAGGACAGACAGGCTATGACTGAACTGTCACAAACACCAAAGCATTTATCCATGTTTGAGTGGATAAATGAAGTAAGGGGACAGGAGAGAGAGGCAGAAGGAGGCCAAGAGAAAGCTTCAAGGTTAAAATGCTAGGCAGGGAAAGGGATCTTTGCAGCAGATTTTGAGTGGACACAAAGAGGACAAGGTTACATTACAGGCCAGAGAGAACATCGGGTGGTAATGCACTGTAGTGACTGAGAGGCTAAGAATTAGGATGCATCCAGAGTTTGTTAATGGATGAAGAAAGCTTTTAGATATTGTACACGGAAAAATCTACAAGACTTAAATATAGCTCAAAAGGGAGTGTCCACAGGTGAAAATGATACCTAAATCATGGACCTGAAGGATAGGAAAGATGGTGCAGTCCATCCTTATAGAGCAAATAATATGGAGTGAGCACTCAGGGAGAAATTATTAAGACTTTAATTCTTGCTGTATTGATCTTGAACAGAAGGGTCAGCATGAGTAAAGAGGTGTCAGAAAGACAGGCTGAGGTATTCATTTGGACAGGAGTGTAATGGTCTGAAGAGGATATGCAGATCTGTTGAATTATTAGTTGAATAATTTTTGCTGATAGGATTCAATACAGGTAAGAGGAAGAAGAGAGAGCAGAGCATGGGGGCTGCTCACAAACCTGAAGAGAAACAAGAAGGATACTCTGCAATGTGCACTGACAATAGCAATTGCAGAGGTAGAAAAGACACAGCCAGGAAGCCAAGGGAAACAAGATTTCTAGGAAGGCAAATATGATTCTTTATCAGAAACAGCTATCAGTTCGGAAAAGAGGAGGAAGGAGTGTTGGTCCTAAACTGTCTAGGAAGCTGTCATTGAAGATTTCAGCAGATTAGGTTTTCCTTAAGCATGCTGGAAAGCTTTGAACAGTGTCCTGTCTGCATTCATATTTTGTCTGACCAGGCTAAAACCTTGAAGAGTTAACAAAATTACCTTTTTTTCCTTCATGCCTATTTTGTAGTAAAGTGTTTTTTGTTTTGGGTTGGTTTTTTTTAATTTGAAAACCAAACAATTTTGAGCAGTCTGACTAAAATTTTATCTTCAAGCTGTTCAGATTTCTGTTTTAGTCAAATGAAATGTAAGGTTCCAATTTGCCTATATGATTCTGGAAAACATTAGGGTGCTACTAACCAAATATAAACAGCTCCAATAAAGGCACTCTCTCCTTGCTGTACCTCATAATTAAACCCAAAAAATGCTGAGTTAAATGCATGGGCCCTATGTGGTGCACTAAGTGTCTACAGACTCAGGTTATGGTGTGTCAGTGCAGGATGCTAAATCCAGTCATGGGAAGCCTCCACCAGGAGAATGCAAGTTACTCAGATGTGGAAGCTGTCTGCAAGAGCACTCCTCTGATCTCCAGCACCAGGCAGGTAGACCTCACTCAAGCAGTGCCCAAATCAGACATGACTTTATAAGCCAGCATCAGCTGTCCAACCTTCATCTGGAAGCAAATAAGAAGTCAGTGCAGCCTCCAGAGAGCTGCTGTAAGAGTCTCTATGTGGCTGGTAAGAGTCCATCTTGCTCAGCAGTCTGGTAACTACGTTTAGACCTGGCAGCAGATTCTGAGTGATCTTCAGGGGTAGTCTTGAGTGCAGCCTATTGCAACAAACTGATCCTAAGATTAGTTCTACTTGGTGTTAGAAGGTTCTTATTTTCTGCACAGCAATGTAAAGAAAGCTGGTGGGTTTTTTTGTTTGTTTATTTGGTTGGTTGTTTTTTCCAATTTAAAATTTGCGTAGAAATACTGAGGAACAGAAATGCAATAGCCTGGAATGACCTAGAACTAAAAATCTCACCACAGTTATGCAGGGTATATGGCCTTAGTATGTCGTGTGCAAACCTTCTGCTATTCTGCTACCCTTAATGATAGAGTGAATTTGAGAGGGCACTTAGGGTGACTCTGCCCATTTGCTCGGGCAAGTTTGGACAACTCTTGTTACCTGGGATGAAGGAAGGCTGAAATCAAGAGCAGTTGAAGAAGAATGCAAAAAATTCTTTCAGTGTGGGTGAGAACAAGCTGCCTCCTTCCCCTGGCACCTGCTGGAGGCTATGGTGTCTCAGTTTTCCCATTTCTTTGAGTGCTCTTTGATTTGTTTTATTTTGTGATCCCCACAGCAGTGCATTGGTAGGGGATACAGCTGCTGGTTGGTCTATCCTTTGAGCATGAGAGTCGACAAAATCCTTCCCTTTCCTGCGTCCTTCTGTGTACAAGTGATGCACAGAGTGTGCCTGTTGCTCTGAGCATCCCAAACAAGAACTGGCTTCCTGCAATGCTGTGCTGTGACTGTGTCACTGCCAAGGGACACAGTAGAAGGGGAGGCAGAAAGGATGATGTCATGTAGTTGACTGAACTTTCCACAGAGGGAAAAAGTACAAGGGAAAACTAATGCTCCCTCCCAAGGTTTTCACAAGATACCGAAGGAAAGGGGATGTAAATTCTACAACCCACTGATCAGTGTCTCTACATAATGTTGGATTCAGTGATTTCCAAATTATAATGATTGGAATTGTACCAGAAGTTATCAGAAACTTGTGGAAGTGAAGGAGGACTGGGCTGGAGGAACTGTATCTGGTGAGGCAAAATGTCTTAAAGGAGAAGCAGAAGCATTTCCAATGCTGACTACCTTGTAAAATCAGCCTGTTACCAAAGCTGGCAAAGAAATACCAGATTCAAATACTAAAACAAGTATTTAGTTATTTTATACAAAGGAATGAGTGATTTTCTGAGTTATAGTTTAGCATTGCTTTAGAATTAAAGTTTATAGGAGATTTTGTAAATACAAGTGCAGATGAGTAACTTTGTGCAACATAGTGGAATAAGCAGAGTTCCTGCCCTACAAACATTCTGGAACTGCCTGCTGTAACCTCTCTCAATACTTGAATTGTATTGGAGGAATCTGAAACCATTAAAGATGTTTTAAATGGTAGTTAGCAGGCCACTAAAAATTAATTCCAAGATCATCTGTCAGAATTCACTGAGGAATTGCATCTATGACTACAGTACCAAGAAGTTTGATTCCAGGCAGAACCCAGTGGCAGTTTTCATTAAGTAAAGACTACACTATCAGATCTAGTTAAGTCTATATGTGGAAGAGACTTTCATTTTACTATTCTCTGCATCCCTCTTCAGTATTTCACAAGTATCTTCTGGTTGCTGAACAGCGTTACAATTTCTCTAACTGTAGGTAGGCTTCACCCTTTGATAGAAACCACTGCAACAAATCCTATAGTCTCTAGTTTTCAGTTTGAAACATCATCAAATTTACACTGATCGTAGAGTTATTACTGCCTAGGTTTTTAAATGCCAGTGGTTGCCAGGATGCCTGCCCCATCTAGCCCACTGTTGATGTCTTTTGCTCTCTGTGGAGGGCCAAGTGTTTCCTTTGTGCTAAAAAGAAAATCATAAAGTCCATGTATGCACCTTAATAACATATATTCAAAGTACACAGGGAGTTCCCCCTCTATTAGCTGAAATAGGTGCTTTTTTTGTTTGCATGTTTAAAGCCTGCCTAACTGCCAGCTTTTGTGTTGTGCATTCAGTCCCCACTGAACTATGCATAAGAATGTGCCTCAGCTCATGCATAGAAAACGTAGGCAGGCTGTGGTTCCCCAAAACGATTTTTTCAAAAGGGACTAGGACATTTTGCTTTATTGGCAGAGTAGTGAACTTGAAGAGACTGGTCCTTAAAAGGAAATGCATGGTAGAGGCTCTGAGGTATTTCCATAGCGATGGCTGCATCGAGCTTTCTATTGTCAGCCCTATATTTTAATCTTCCTCTGGTAATTACTTTTTTTTAGGCACTTCTTCTACCTTAAGTTTGTCACATGCCCCATCTGTTTAGAGGATCAGTACTTAAGGTGATATCACAAGGGGATCTGTAGCAATGTCTCAGGAGTTTTGTTTCTTCACTTTTTTTAGTTTGAGATTCATTTGCTAAAGCATTTTGGGTGTAAGAAAATTGTCTGTAATGGTGCTTCTGCTTTGCTTGGGATCAACAACCTCAGGAACTACTTTGGGATGAAAAATCTGAATACATGCTACTTGGTTTTCTTCAATGGTGATCTGGGATTTCAGGAGCAGCAGGCGGGTAACTCGGAATTATCCAATTCTGAAATCCTGGCAGGTCCCAGTGGAAACAGTGAGCCTTTACTGTTATTGCTGCAGATGCTCAAGTCAAGATCTAAAGTCTTTAAAAAGGAAGTTTTGCAGCTTTTCAATAGAAAGTAATAGTGAAAGCAGCTAAAATATTTAAAGATGTATATACCAGTGGATTGAGCGCAGTTCCCAGCTCAAGGTAAAAGGGCTATTATAGCTCCCTACCCAGAAAACCTGGAATCCAAGCTGCCTCTGTGAGGGGGTGGGATGCAGCAAAGAGAAAAAAAGAGGAAAGTGGGTGAAAGCAGTAGTGGAAAGACATGGCTTCTGATAGTGTGGTGGAATGAAACTCATGCCAGAGGTGAGCTGGTTGGTTGGGAGACATGGAGGAGGGATGGGATGCCAGAATATTTTTTTGTATCAACAACCACAGTCAAGGTACAGGTTTCACAAAGGCTCACTCAGTCCAGGTGCTGTACTTCAGATCTCAATCCCAAACACTGTCCTCCTGGTCTTCCTTCTGCACAACAGTACTGTGGTTGGGCACCTTCAGGAGAGATGTTCTTTGCAGAAGAATTGAGTATCTCCT
>NW_008239110.1:6607472-6624583 GCF_000691975.1 Corvus brachyrhynchos
GAATTTCTTGCAAGGAAATATGGAAAGTAAGGTTTTGAAGTACCTGCCCTTGAATCATCATAACATGCAGGATTAGAGCTGTAGCTGCATTTAGTTTCACCCAACTTTTTGAAGCTGGAGTTAAAATTGAAAATACATCTTAGTTCAAAACAGTAGAGTGTTGCAACCCAAAACTTAGTAAACTGATCAGGATTTAACTCCAGAATTTTAGGGATTTTAGGAACATTGCGCTAAACACTGTAGGTCATGCTGGCTTGCTTAGCTAAAGAGCCAGGGCTGTTCATGCCGGATTTACTCCATTGTACTCATTGCCTTCCTTCACTTCCCCCCACCTCTTTAAATTATGTCTCCATATAAGACCGATTAGTGTAAACTGCTGCTCATTGGGTTTAAGAGGAACAGTTTTCTTCAGCTCCTTCACACTGGTTTGAAAGGAAAAAAATACCAAACATTCTGCTTAATTAAGACTTAAAGAGGCGGTGCAAACTTTTGATGATTAATTGAAGCATGCTTTAGACTGATGCATATTTAGTTATTATAATGCGATAATTTTATCTTGTTATACAAACTACTCCCTTTGGGAACATGATTTAACACTGCAAACACTCTGTGTTTATTGCATTGTTCATTATGAAAAATACACAGGCTAAAAACCACAAGGAGATGTAACTGAACAGTATCTGTGTGGTGGGTGCAGGGAGTACTTCTTCCACCTGTAATGACACAACCCAGAGGCAGAAAAACACAATACTGTAACTCCCACAATATCTCTTCCTGTGAAGAGTTGAGAACTAGAAAAGTAGAGGCTGGAAATTTAGATCTTGTGCAGTACACAGAAAGAATTTGTCTTTCTATTACCTGGTCTAATTACAGAGGACAGCAATATGTATGTTCTGCTGAATGCCCTCCTGTTACTATTCAGCTGTGTCAGTCCCATCTCCTTTTTGTCTCACCTGTAAGAGTGCCCATGCTACCTGTCGTAAGTGTGACAGATCTGAGAACATGCTAAACACTTTGCAAAAGCAGGTCATAAAGTTGCAGGCCCAGATGGAGGGGAAAAAAAAAGCAGTTATTAAAGAGTATTTTCTTTCACTTCAAAATGATCTGTGCCAGGACTTGCAAATGATATTTTTGTACTTTACAAACATGTGTCAGCACGGCTATATGAGTTCTAAAAGTGATGGTGAATGATCTTCATCAGAAGAGCTGCTCCAGTGAGAGCTCACATGATGGATGTAGGCATGGTGTCAGGATGAGCTCATGTTACTTTAAGCAGATATGCTAAGCTAGACTACCAGCAAAAGTCTGACTATGAGCAAAGGAGAACATTGCCGATGTAATAAACTGGTATAATTATTGTGGAGAAGCTTTCTTAGTGCAGTTCTCATCAGGAAAAGATTAGAATAAAGATTGAAGACAGATAACCAGTCTTAAACTACTGGATTTGAAATTTCCTGCTTCCCTGTGATCTCTTAGCAGCAAGTTGTTCTAGCTGAGCACTCTAGGAACAGGGATTTGATACATTTTCCTGAAAGCAGGGCGGGAATCGGGTAAAATGATTTTCAAAGAATTTGGCCTTGAAAAACAAAAGCCTGTGAAAAAGTGAGAGGAATTTTATCTTGAATGGAATGCAAGATACAAATTTCTGGTTTCAGATTATTCCAATTTGTGTTTAGCAGATGATAGCACTTAAATCCCAAGAGTCTGTCTTTTCTTATTTCACACGGTCTTAGTGTTTTTAGACTACGTTATTGCTTCTCACTGCTCATAGAAATACATGAAGTACTACTTTCTGCTAATGTTGCAGTCCTCTTTTTTAGTTGCTAAGCTTAATACACTGTAACAGACATGCCTAATAGTTCTTTTCACAAGGTCTGCCCAGATCTCTACCACAACTGATATGAAGAAGGAAAGCACACAGTCAGGTTTGGACCTTTATCATTGTCCCCAGCTGTCATCCAGGCCTTAGGGCACAGCTCTGTACTCTCCCAGGTACCAAGCATGGGTTCCTTTCTCTGCTGTTCTTAGCTTCACTTGTAGCTGAAAGAAAGGATTTGATTTTAGACCAAGTTTTCCCTCCTGCTGGGCTGGACACAGTTCCTATTGATGGTCCATAGACGTGTGATACTGGATGTTTTCTATTTCACTTAATGAACTGCATTACAAAGAGATCATCAAAAATTGACTTGGGCAAATGTGCACCTGAGGGAGCAAAGATGACTTAAAAAGTGACGTATTAGTGTCCTATCCTAGGAAGTGTGTACTCTGAACCCCCTTCTGAAGTATTGCTACTTCCTGGCTGCTTCATGTGGTCATACTCAGTTAATCCTTTTGTAGCAGTGTTCCTGAGTCTATTAAATTGAAGAGGCATCTGGTTCTGTTATTGCTGTTACCATGAAATGAAAAGGTTTACATTGTTTGATGACTAGGGTGAGAAAGGAGTAGAATAGAGAAATAGTTGAAGTTCTTTGTATGTAGCTAGACTATTTCCCTCCCTTTCACCCTTTCTTCTTTCAGAATGATGACCATTTTGACTAAAATTGATGATGCCTCCTGGATATCACATATCAATTCCTGGAAGTGCATACAGTGGCTGGAAGTAGTAGTTTATAGACCATTCTGTGCTATTTTTTTGATCGTCATATCCATGGACCATAAGTGAAGCAATGCTGCTTCACAGGTTTCTCTGTGAGGCGATGGTGAAGCTCTGCTGGACAGGGCATGGCAAGACAGCAACTTGACACAGAAGGTCTCTCTCCTCTCCTCCCCTTGCCAGGATGTATCTTAGAGGAAGTCTTTGGTAGAAGGAGGTGGACTGAATCTGACTGTCCTGCATAACTACCTGCAGAAAAGTGGAGAAAAGTGAATAACATGGCTTTTCCATGTAAACAGCTGCTGCTGGGTGCCTGTGTAATTAAAAATGAACAATAGTGTGGATCTTTCTCATCATCCATGGGAGACAGTTCTTGTGAATCACTGAACAGGAACTGAATGACAGCTGAGGTGTTCCCCCTATCGAATCACTCATGAAAGCCCCTGAGAATCCCAGTGGCGCATCTCTGTGTTTCCTGTTAAAAACTGTGCCCCAGACAAGCCAACCTGCTTCAAAAAGAGGTACTTCAGTGCCTACTTTGCCAGTGAACTCTCTTTCAGCTCTGTAATATTCTTTTTTCATTTATGAGAGTTCCTCTCACCAGAAATGAAGGCGATTAGAAAGGTATCACTGGTAGATCTCCTCTTTTCCAGAGATAAAATACTTCTTATCAGTAGGGAAATATATGTTACTGTTATCTGAAACAAGAGTCTGCTGTCTGGTTCCTTTGATTCAGAGGATCTTCTGTTGTCCTGGTACATTCAAAGGGGCAGGTTCAGTCTGTAAGGCATTGGTTTATTATGGTGCAAAATTAGCTGAATCAGGGTGCTTTTGTAAAAGGTAAGTACTTCAAATGGCTCAGGATAAGAATGGGGGGAAGAGCTCTAGGTCTGTGCTGGAGTAGTTGGCATCCTGGACAAGACCAGCCTGCAGAGAAAGCTGTGACAATCCCATGCAAAACCAGCATAGCAGAACCCTGTGTGCCTGACTTATGTTACAGCCAGCTCAGGGCAGGCTTTTTGACCCTATAGATGGCTAGTGATAATTTTGGCCAAATTGTTTTGATTTCCCTTCATGTTCAGTATATCAAGGCGCTTATGATACTGGCAAATCCCACTGTAAAGGGTAAGTGGTACAATACATTAAACACAAATCTGTGCCATAACGTGGCCTTAAATATAGGTTTAAAGGTAGGCAGTCTGATTAAAACTAAAAGGTCATTATTTTACGTTGTAGAATTTCATTTGTAGCTGTAAATCATAATACAATTTGTGGAAGGAAAAAAAGTTGTTAAACTGGCAATATTTATTCCAATAAGGTGAGTAAAATGCAGCACGTAGTTCTGAGTTATGATACTCAGGGAAAGGAGCCAAATCACTCTGCTAAAAATTAGTTTGCCAATAATTTTACAGAATGATGACAGCGTAGCTTCAAAAACAAATCCTTTATAGGGAAATAGGATGGCTGCATGACAGAATCTCTAAGCTATGAATTCTCCACAGCTCATGGACCAGGAACTGCTTTAACAATTAGTCTCCAGGGATATTTTTTCCCAGAAGTTAGACAATGGCTGCTGTCTGTAACTGAAAGGTCATCCAGTATCATAAACTGGACATAAGAACGGAAGAATTCTGAGTTTTAAAAAAGTCAGATTCCTGCTAACTTCTTGACTTGATCTGTTTAGTAGACTAAACTATTCACTGCTGTTGTCTGTGAAGCTAAGGTGGGAATGATGACCACACAAGGATATTGCTGCACATTAGTAAATAAGCTCTGGTGTCTTTTTATATGGCAGAAGGCACACATGCCACATTTGTAACACACGTTAGAGAAGAGCTCAAAAGAGGCTTGGGAACTCTGCCTGAATTAAAATTTGACCAATGAGCATAATGACTGAAAAGTAATCTGGCAGATTTTGCCACAGTGCTGCATCTTCTGCCTTGCTCAAGTTTGTGTTTCTGTGACTGCTGAATTCACACAGAAGCTCCCTGTTTTGTATGCTAGTCATTATTTCAAAATAATGCAGAAAAGGGATGTTTTATGTTCCTTCTTATTTAGAAGAGGGTTCGTGTTAGAGACCTGCCTTGGTGCAGCACCTTCTGGCTGTGTTTTATCGCCAGCTTGCTGAGCAGAGCATCTCAGGGACTCACTACAGCAGACTGTAAGTAACAAGCACAAAGCAGCAATACCCACTAAACCTTCAATCTTGGTTACTCATTTAATAAAGATTTGTGTGCTCTTAAGCGTGCTAAAAAAGTTCTCGAGATTTCCAGAGATTTTCAGCAGTGCACCATTTTTGAAGCTAATCATCTTTTCCAGCCATTTTAGAAGCTTTGCCAGTCTGCTGAGTCTGGCTGGCACAGGTCATTGGCTGCCTGAGGATGAAGCTGGTGATCACAGGCAGGCACAGTTCTGCCCTCTGACAGTGAGGGAGTTAGAAATGAGACGAGCTGCTGCTGTTTGTATCTAAGAGTAAGTGTGCAGATGTCTGAGGAAGGTGTTTGCATCTCATGTAAACATTGTTCTTATATTTTTGTTGTAGAAGATGATGTGTCAAATGTACAAATAATGTGTGCCTGGTGCCAGAAAGTTGGAATCAAGCGCTATTCCCTGAGTATGGGAAGTGAAGTGAAATGCTTCTGCAGCGAGAAGTGCTTTGCAGCTTGCCGAAGAGCATATTTCAAGAGAAACAAGGTAAGAGAAATAAGGAAAGATGTAACCTACATAGACATGGCTTTAATCAGGCTCAGCCTGAGTCTCATTTAGCATCTAATAGAAACTCTTTTCTTTTGTTTTCTCTGTTTCACCTAGTCCCTCCACTTTCCATCTGTATTGTCTGTTGGACTGTCAGCCCTTTACTAACCTTCTTTCTTCCAGTTTCTCTCAGCTTGATGCTTGGGTTTTGTGAGAGTCAGGGAATTTAAATACTAATAAGCATTAACGTAAGACTCCAAATTTGGCCTTAGAGTGTCAGGAACTTCGTACATATACACAACTAAGAGGAAGTATCAAAGAAATAGAGAAAGGTTGTGTAGGGCGGTGCCACCAAGTCCCATGGCATTGGGATCATGGCCAGTGGGTAAATGCTTTTAGGGCCTAAGTCTCAGTCCCATCACAATGGTGGATATCTTTTCACTGCTGCTAGTGAGCTCTAGTTTCATTCTTTACAAGTGTATCATTTTTAATAAATTATCATTGCTACAAAATTCAGACACTATGCAGTTTTTGGGTTGGGGCAAGCAATGTTAGAACATCTAGAGTAATGTGAAAACCCCTCCTACTCAATTTAAATTTAAGTCCATCTAAAATTAGAAAGCAATCCTAATATTGAATGTCTACAAAAATTGCTGTAATCACTGAAGCACAGTGCCTGAAAATGCCCTCTAGGTTACTTCAGCATCTGTTCTCTGCAGCAGAATTTGTAACATGTCACTTAAAGAAAAATAGACAAGAAACACTTCAAATTTTTAGTTGTTAAAAAAGTAGCTGTGTCCTTTTGTGCTTAATAGTGTGAGTCTTTGGGTAGATTTATTGTCTTAGAAATGTTTACCGTTCTTGAAACCCTTTTCATTTTGGTTTCCTAAATGATGCCATTTACCCTCATGCTTCAGAACATTCCAAGCCTGTCAAGTTCAAACTGACTTCAGGTCTCTAAATCTGGTCTTTTACATCTGTCATAATAACAAATAAGTACATATGGATTCTAGACTCAAGATGTAATGTTACAGCAAATTAACCTCCTTTATAAATTTGGGTCACATCATCCTGCCAAAAAGAAAAAAAAAAAAAGCCTGAAGAATTAGGTTGCAAAAATCAGTAGAGTGGAATATTAGTGGCAGTCTTGGAGAATCAAGCTCATAGTGTCTACTGGAGCAGATAAGCAAGTAAAAGTCACATGAGTCTTCTGTGAAGAGTGTTGTTTACGTTCTTTTTATCTAGAAGAAGTGTAGAGAAGGGAAATACATGCTCCTTAGATGCTCCTCATTTGAAAATAAATTTGCATGGATGTATGTGCATGTGTACATGTGCACATTTATGCACCTGCAGTTCAGTGTGCCTTACAAAGTGGATGGCACAGTCCAGACACTCTGGGCTGACAGGATACAGATCTCTGTCAGCTGATGCTCCTGTGACTTCCAGTCACAAATTTACGTGGATAAGATACTTCATAGTAATGGAGGCATTGTCAGTGATCCTGGTTAGGTGGTCCTGTGTGTCCAGAACTGATGAGTACATGATAATTTGGGAAACCTTGGAGAGGCAGATGAAAGAACTTGCTGTATTCTTTTTCACCTACAGCTTAGATCCTGAAACAGGAGGTTTAGATCCCCAGTATATGAAAATAAATGCATGTTACCATAACTCATAGGCATACTTCAACCTTCTAGTAACCCATTAGTAGCAGGATTCAGTAACAGTTTATGACCATGAATTCAATCAGTGAGGCAGTATAGCAAAAGGTTCCCTTTCACCTGACTTACTATTTATTACCCTTGTGCTTTATTGGAGGCTTTTTTGTCCTTGTATTATGAGAAAGGATGAATTAGAGCTTCACATTTTCTTTGGTTTCCTTTCCTACATCTCTGTTAACTTCTTCTGGAAGATGTTGAATATTTCCATCCAGAAAGATCTCTGTAATCATTAATTTGTATGTGTGTGTGTAAATATATATACATACATACACACACATATACACACTACAATAGATGTTCCTAATATTTTCATATACCAGCATATCCCAGTGAAATGTCCTATTATTCACTAAAGAGGTTTCAAACTAACAAAATGTCATATGGGAGGACTTGGCAAAACATGGTGAGAAAACATTATCGATAACATGTTGATTGGCTCTGCTTCAAAGTTAAGCCAGTGAGTTAAATTTTCTTTCTCTTTGGACCTGTGGAGCCTGGAATTTCACAGGATCTGACAGAGCAGGGGAAATCAGTAGCTGCCTGTGTGTTTATGGCATTAGATGATCAGAGGATAGAATATTTAGGAAGTGCTGCTGTTAAATTAAGACAGGCACAGTAGAACTCAGCAGACCCTCATGCTTCTTGTTTTGCACTTCACCTGTTAGTAACGGAGTGGGATCTTGAGGAATAAGATCAAAAAGAACCAGGCTGCAATAGTTTCAGATTTAACTGCTGACCTTTGCTCTGTTACGGCTATTCCAGCAGCGTACCTGTCTTTTCCATGAGTCTAATGCTTATTTATGTGTTTTAAGGAGTTATGCCACTCTACACTTTCTCATTTTTCAAACAGAAGAGCAAAACAGTCACGTTTCACCTGCCTTATGCATGTTTTAAACAGTGGATCTCTGCCACAATATAGTGTTGTATTACATTAAATATGTACAGCTGCTGCGTTTCTGGGAGCTGATAGGACTTTGTGGTCACTTTATTTAAAGCTTGAATTTCCTAATGGATCACGTTAAGCAGTCTTCCCTCCCTCCCCTAGATAAGAAGTGCTGTAATAAGTGCTTGCCTCAAATGATAGGACTGTTCAAGTAGCAAAGAATTAGTCATCATTAATGCCTCAAAACAGCACTAAGTAGTGCTGTGAATTACCCATCCCTGAATGACAGTTGCTGAGTTCAGAATGAGAACTTTTGTAATCATCCTAATAAAAAAATCTTTTCCCATGCACAGGGCAAATGCACACTGCAGTGCTGCATGCCACAGATTCTCAGCTGGGAGAAGGCTTGACATGAGCCTACAATGAAGTGCCCTGAAAGTGCTCCAGAAAGCCCCAGGTCAGCTGGGCACTGGCTGCTCCTGACTTCTAACTCCTTCCCAGCCCTCTCCTGCGCTAGGTTTGGCAAGAGTAGCAGCACACTGGAATAAGCTAGTACCTTCCTGGCCTTGGGAGCTTTTGAACCCAAGCAGTGAAGTCAGAGGTGCCCGTCAGGCTTTCCTGCCTTTTGTCCTGCTGGAGTCGTGTCTGTTTGTGTTCCAGAAGCTGTGCTCCTGTATCCTCTGCATCCATACATAGCCAGGGTTGTCAGGGAGCTTCGTGCCTGGAACGGGAAGTTTGTAAGGAAAAAGACTGGTGCAACCTTAAGTTGCTTTTCTCATAAGAAATGCAAATTTTGCTCCAGGTATTTTGAAGTCATGACCATATAAAATTATATCAGCCAGCAGCCATGCCTTGCAACAATAGAAATATATATGTTTTGAAATTATGTATGTTTTGAAATTATAAAGGCTCTCCCAAAAGAGTAAGTTTATCTAAATTATCAGAGAAAAATGAACAAAAAGTTGAGGCTTTTGCCCCATTAAGCAAAACCCAAAGTATTTAGACAAGATCCAATTTAGAAAGAAACCTAAAAATACCAGCACTGCCACCCCCAAACAAAAATAATCCGAATCTGCATTCCTGTTCCTGTTTTGTCAGTTTGCTGAGTCAAATACACATAACAAATCCTGTATAGCAACAACATGTTGTGTATAATAATATTGATTAAAAGGAACCATTGCAGGAAAAGTGAGCATTTGGTACTAACGTTTGTAACTGAAGAGATAAGATTTGGATGCTGCCTTCTTAGATTTAATTTCGTAGGCCAACTAATACAAAGTTAAGTACCAAAGAGTCATGTAAGGGCAAAAAGCACTAGACCACCAAGTTTCAGGATATGAAATTTAAAGGGAATGGCTGGACTCACACTTGGATCCAGTGAGTCTGAAGCCTGAAATGATTAATTTTGAAATTAAGTTGTTTGACTCAATGGGTCAGAAAACAAATTTATTATGACCAAATAGCCAAACGCATAGTTAGGACTGACTTCACAGAGGTTATAAACTCTGTTCACAGATATATTAAAGAATAATTTACTTGATTTGACTAAGGTTTTGGAGACATAGTGACTGCAAGGTTCTCAGGCAGTATTTTATACTTGACCTTGTCCCTGTTTTGCACTGCCTCCCAATTAGGAAGAAAGATAGATGTTTTTGTTTACAGTGCAGTCCAATTTCATTCATACTAATAAACAAAAAGGCATAAATCAAAAAGTAAAAGTCAACCACTCTTTAGCACCATGAAGATGTAAACAAGGATGACTCTTTTCTCCCTGTATAGTGATGGGCAACACTGTGTGTTGGTAGTGCAGACAGGGAGTGTGGTTTAGGGTGCTTTATCTCATCTGTGTGGCAAAAATGAATGTGAACTATCAAATGGAGCTGTAAGAAGTCATACACATTTATTTAGTCCTGAGTTCTATTGCATTAGATGACTCCTCACATTTTTAAGCTATATTTAAAGATGATAAAGAGCATGCAACATCCTAAAGCTTTAGCGCTCCTGCCTGCATAATTTTTTTGGTTAATTAATATCGATCACTAAGTGATAATATGAACATTTATATACAAACACGTACTATAAACTAGTAGTAAACAGCAGCTATCATTCCCCAGAATTATTACTGAGGATTGTCAGAGAAAGTTTTCTTGATTTCAAGCCTAATTGTGCGGCCTAACAGCACATGAGAGATATTTAACAATCTCACTGTTAAGTCAATGAGTAATGGCAAAAAAAGCACTACTTTCATCTCTTTCTTATGCATCTACAAAATTTAATTAGTAAAATGATCATTACTCATTGAAATTCGGAAAATTGCTTAAAGCAACTTGATGCAAATAATGCTCTGACCCCAAAAAAAAAAAAAAAAAAGCTTAGCTATTCCTTTAGATTCCCTTTCCATAGTACATTCTGAAACACATGGGGCTCTGAATAGAAAATCTATTTCTCCTAGATTTAACTTGCATTAATCAGGTGTTCAGAAAGGTCAGTGCAGAGCAGGTGTCCCACCTTTTTTGCACGCAGTTGCATCCATATTTGGTTCTGTGGAGCTGTAGTCAAAAGCAGGATTTAATAAATGGTTCACGAAGTTGCTTCTGCTGCTGTGGGTTTGCGTAGAACGTGCGTGCGTGTATTTGTGTGTGCACATCTGCCTGTGTGCGTGCATGTATTTGCCACAGCAGCCAATTAAAAAGGTTTCTTGCAAATGCTTGAAGGTAGAGGGGGAAAAGACAACGTATCTCCATAGCTGTGATTGCTTTGTTGAGATATAAATGAGCGCTGATGAGTGAATGCAGATGAGACGCTGAGTCTGCAGAGGAAACAGCTCAAGCTTGGGGCACAATTGCAAACTTCTTTGAGGAACTGGCTGGAGAAGGAGGGATAAGGAAAATAACCTCATTCAGGAGATGCTTTTAAAGTTTGTGGAGGGTTGAAGGCCACAGATAGTGACCAAGAATCTGGAACAGAGACTGAAATATTAAGAAAGTCCTGAGCTGTGAAGGAAATGTGTGGCATTGGTTAGAAAGAAGATTGGCATCATTGTCTTGCTGTCATTAGCTGGCCTTGTTACTTACAGGATGCTAAACCCAGAGATCTCATCGAACTGCTTCCCCAAACCAGAGCTAGGATCTTTCATGATTAGAAGAGGCAAATGAAATTCCAAATTAACCTACTGAGGCCATCAGTCAGAATATCTTGCTGCTCACCCACGGCAAAGCAAAATGTATTGCCATTGCTAACAATGAAATGGACAACAGCACCTGACTGATGCCACCAGTGACTTAATGAAGGGATCTGGCAAGCCCAGTGTGCTTGTCAGTTTGCAAACTCAATGGACATTTTAATGTCCATCTGCTGCCATTTAATACCATAAATTTGAATCAAATTCCCATTGTCTGAATTACTAGCAGGTATCCAATCCAATTAAAAGGCGTGTTCACTTTTAATTTTAACCACCGTGTCACATTACATCAGTCGTGTTGCATTCTGGCTGCTTGGGTTGTATCAAGATGAATATGCTAATTACAGCTGCCTCTTGAGGGGCAGGCATTTGATTCAAACAAAGCGACCGGTTTATGCGAGGTGTCCTCACATCAGTTCTGGACAGCTTCAACGGTTGCGCTTTTCCTTTTTCCCAGAAGCAGGTTTTGTTTGCATACAGATGGTACAACAAAAAACCACTAATGGTGTTAGGACTTGACTGGAAATGCTTTTAAGTCTTTTGCACACTGGGTGAATGCAGTTTAGAGCAATGATTTGGATTTAAATAGATGTTCTGACACCTTGGTATTGGAGAAGTGAAAAAAGTTGCTACCTGCAGAGTGACTGAGGGAGAAACATGGCCAGTGGCCATTTTTCTGGAGGTTACTAAGAAGCTTTACTGAGGTCTTAAATCACTTAGGATGAATTTTTGAAGGGGAGAGGACACTAGAGGATAAACAGACATTTTGCCCCTTTAAAAAGTTTGGCAAGATAGACTTCATGGTCTGCATCCAGGACATTTTTACATCACCAAGGGGTTTTTGATTAAAGAATTTAAATGAATAACAATGATGCATTCAGAAAATGAGCAGATATAATACACACTGGTGCTTATTTTACCTCTGAACCCCTTTGGCTCCAACCTATGTGAGCTAGCCAATTGCTCAAAAAAATACTGCTTTCCTCTGTTTCATGTCTCAGCTCAGGTTGCCTTAGATTAACCTTGGCTTTGTATGAAATTAGGCACCTTCCAGCTTTGTTTTCACATGCTCAACAGAGAATGAGCATCAAGAACAATCTTTATTCTGACAAAAGCTTAGGGTAGATCTTTCAAAGTGAATCTAGTTTGCACAGACTGTATTTGGTGCCACTCTTCCCTTTCCTAATGAACACATCAATCATTAATACTAATATGAGCTGGGCAAATAAAGAAATGCATATTAAATGTTTGTTCAAAAATATCATGACATTTGAATAAATTATTGCCTTAATGCATCTGTTCATTTATCAGTCAGCTCATTAACTTAGGGAAATATTGAAAAGGAGGTTGAATATTTTTTTCACTCTATATATTTTTATTTGAAAACCAAAATTAAGCAAATATGGTTTTCAAAAATGTGTTTGGATTAGGAACAATGTTGTGAGCAATACAATTTGTACACACTTCTAAAAGCGTGTGTGGAATACAGAAATTGGAATTAACAGTGTAGGTTAATGGGGCAAAATTCTGCCCAGGCAGGATAACAGAGTGGGCAGCAGTAGAAAACCTGAGGGGCCCAGCTGAAGGTGGAAGGTAATTTCTAGTCCTGAGGTGTCTCAGGAGCTGACATTGCTGTCACATTTTGCAAGTGGTGAAGTAATTTGTGCCGGTGAGGCAGCAGTTCAGTGGTGTTGCGACATTTCTTGTCAGCTGACAGTCTGTGTTTAATCACTCTATTACTCTCCCAACGTGGCGACTTTCCTCTCCAGCAGCCATAGAAATCTTACAATAAATTCAAGGATGAAACTGAGTCAGACCAAGGGAGTAAATCACATTGTCTATCTTTTTGGCCCCTTCTAGCCAGGAAAGTTTCATCCCTTTTAGGTTTGTTTGGAAACGTCTGCTGGTTTATGGGAAGACTGAAGAAACCCTTACACCCATTAACCTTGAGTCTGGCCTTGTGAGTTTAAATGAGGCTAGGAGAGGCCAAATGGATATAACTCATAATCTGCCGGATGAACAGGAAAATGTACTACTGGGGATTGTTAGTTGAAGTCAGTTTCTTGCCATAAATCAAGCTGTGCTCACTGTGCAAGTGTTAAACTTGATGGAAGAATGAGGTGGGTTTTATAGAGCAAAAGTCTGAAAATGTAAAATGTCTTTCCTCTAGAAAATCGTTTCTCCAATAATATTTGATCACTTGGCGACCAGATAAATTCAGTGACCAGCTGTGTTCTGTCAAAAACCCAAGCATTTACAACTCACCCATTTGAATTTAAATTGAAAGTAAGCATGTATTGTGAGTTGTCAGACTTGATGCAATTTTGTATCTAAAATAAATGTAGTCATCTGTTTCATAATATTTAGAAACAGTCATAAAGTATTTGATGGGTTTGGGGGTGGGGAGCGTGTGTGTGCATATGTGCGTCTTCAGTTGTGTTTGGTCTATTTACTCTCCAGCCTAAGAAGCAGGAGGCCAGAGCCTGCCTCTGTCACACAGAGGGGCTGGTGCAGATGCTCAGGCGGGAACCAGTCCTTTGTCTGGCACACGTGGGACGAGGGGGAGATGTGGCTGTGTTGCTGTCCATTTACTTCAGAAGCAGAGCATCTCTCTGGCCCTTCTCTGGGCCTTGTGAGGGAAAGGGTCTTTAGTGGGGCATAGTAGCATGGTGCAACCTTCCAACCGTAGAGGACTTGGCAACTCCATTAGACTGGCCGAATCCAGAAATTTTCCTCTTACCACATAGATGGATATAGCACTGCAGTGTCCTGTGTATGCCTGTGGCCCTTCTTTCCCTTGAAATTCGGAGTCTCAAATTAAAAGGGAAACCTGTTGAGTTAGAAATCAAACAGCAACTTGGTCTCAATAGCTCTTATTTTTAATTTAGCCCCCAGGCTTTCACTGTTGTGGTGCACGGTGCTACTAAAAAGTAGGTGGAAGAGAGCTCCTAGAACTAAATTACAAGTCTTAGAAGATTAATCTAGAGAATAAAACAGTGCACCAACATTTAAATATTTATGGGGAGAGATGTTGGAATCATTTCATTGTGTAGTATTAATAATCGACTTTGGCTATTGTTGAATGGTTCAGTCTCATGCCTCTGTTTGCAGAAGCAATTTATTGATATCAATGCCTTGATAAGGCAACTTCCCATGAGTTTTGACTAATACACAACCATTAAAGAACAAGTAGCTGTACTCCTGACTTCAGTGTGCGAAGATGGTAACTTCATCCTAAAGAAGGACCAGGAGCTCTGAAAGAGGATGTTCTAAAATACCGAGGAAAAGGGTTAAGCAAGAGAAAGTTTAAAAAGGGGGAAAAAAAGAAGCATTGAATCACTCTGGAGGCTATTTAAGAACACCATATTAGATGCACAGATGGTATGTATACCTCTGAGCAAGGAAAAAGTAGAAAGGGGAGAGTAAATCTGGCATAGTTAAGTGAAGAAGTGCATAAGCTTAAAGGGACACTGTCAACTTAAAAATCACACTTTTACTGGAAAATTTGTTACCTACTACTGTTACAAACAACACCTATGATTACTGTAACTGAAAGATGAGACAAAAAACTCCCTCTGCTTTTTGGTGTACTTCCTTTGGGCCTGATCCAGATTCCATTTGCATCAGTGGGTGACATCCCACTGCTTGTAATTAGCTTTAGATCAGGCCCTGTGCATATTTGCCCTGTACATTGTGTACATGCAATTCAATTATTTTGCATCTGCTCTGTTTTCCTATTGTTTCTGTGGTTTTTCACACAGCAAGAGAGGAAAAAACAACTTTTTTCCAAATTTTAAGTGTGGTTGTTAAATGATGGAAATGCCAACAGAGTCCTAGGCATACATGGATCTAGGCAGAAATACCAAATGTTTTGCCTTTTTAAGACAGAACATTTCCTTCAAAAAATTTGAAGACACAATCAATCAGTTATAACTAAAGGTTCCTGAGATGAAGTGCAGAAATTGTCTGAAAGATGCAGGTACCAGGCACTGTAGGAAGTATAGAAAAAGTGGCTCTGTAGAAAACAAGAAGCCACCTGTAAGTCCCCTGTGCCTGTAGGCCATCCAGCCATGGCTCTGACCTCTTCTGAAAAAGTGGAACAGCAGAGAAACTAAATTAAATTTCCCGTGTCCGTCTTCACCGCAGAAGATGGTGAGGAAATTCCTGTCCCAAGGACACTATCTGCAGGAAATCAGAGTGTGGCCTTATAACAGAAATTGAAGTCTCTTAGGACGAAGTTATGGAGCAACTTCAGCTACTCCAGAGCAGTAAATCACCAGGAGCAGATGGTACTCAGCTGAGTGTTCCTAAGGAAATAAAAGTGTGAAGCAGCAGAGATATTGACAAGGATCTGCAATATATCATTAAAACCAGCAACTGTTCCTGAGAATTTGGAAGTCTTTTGTGTGGTGCTTAAAAAAAAAAAAAAAAGAAAAGAAAAAGAAAGAAAAGGCAACATAAGAAGGTTGCTTTCTTCTTCAGCATAGGAAGTGAGAGTTCCTAAATAATTTTTATTTAACTTGCTTAACAGCAGAGTAAGGTAACTTCAGTTAGGCATGACCTGGCAGGTAGTAACACTGTAAAGAACAGCTGGGATATAATTTTTATACATAACAGCTTTTAGACAGAGATATTTAGGTAGTTACTTGGACTCAAGATCATGTTTGCTGGATAAGATTAGTTGGTTTTGATGTGTTGTTTGATATCTATGGATAGTTTGATGCCCTCCACAGAAGCAGTGAATGCATTTTGGCATGGCAGCATTCCTCAGTCCACGTTTTCATAGGAAGCTGGACATTTAAATAAGAAACTGATTGCATTGCAAAGGACCCAAGTTTACTGCCCACGGAAAAATTACTTTATAATGTTGAGGAATGTTTTTATATGTTCTATACAAATTTTTAATTCAATTTGCTTGAGAAAAACTAATTGTTTTTTAGAAAAAAGTTGAGTTTTCCAACAAAAAGCAGATATTCAATGCACAAACTCACTCAACCACATCCCCATTTTCTGCAGTTATACCAAATGGGCAAGGAATAACAGAGGAGTACAGAGGTTTTGCCTAGCAAACACGGCTAGTATGTACACACGCACAGAAATCAGCTGAGGAAGGCAAATTAGAAGTTCTAATGGATTTGAAATTTAGTAAAGCACTTGAAATGGCATCTCATGAAATCTTACCCTCAGATTAATTCAAATTACTTTGGATATGAACACTGTCAAGTGGCCTGAAAACAGGCTCAAGGAATAAAGTAAAGGGTGGTGATAAAGAGCAGCATATCAGGTTGTGGATAGAGATGTGCCAGAGGGACTTTAGTGAGGTTGGTCTTGTTTCATGTTTCATTAATGATCTCCAGGAGAGAACAGAGAACAAGTTCACAAACTCTGCAGCTGATACTGAGCTAGGAGGAGTTGCAGATACCAGACAGGACACAAAATAATTCTCTGGAGGAATTAGAAATAATGAAAAAACCCAACTTCTACTTTTACAAAAGTGAGTTAGTATGTCTAAGGGGGACAAAAAAACAGCCAAAAGAAAATATCTTAGGGGAATGAGTGAAGGTAGGCAACAGCCTAAAGCTGAGGATAGGAGAGGGGCAATAAGTTGGATGATGCAGATGTAAGGGTAGTTAAATGGACAAGGGTCTGGGGTGGTGGAGTGTTGAGGAGTATAGTTGGGGGGTTGCTGTGATATGGATAGAGCAAGGAGTGGCAAGATTTGGAGAGAGTTTGGATATGCAGAGGTCAGTGATCAGAAGAATCAAAGATGATTTAGGGAATACGAAAATGTTAAGCCTGTGGAGAAGGAGGAGAGGGCTGAACCAGAGGTTCATCTTTTGCAATTTTGATGTATAATACTTTGAGGTGTTAACACTTGTAACTGGGGCCTGAAATGAGCTGCTTTGCTTGGGACTGACTAAGCTGGGACAAGCAAACATGTGTAAACACTGAAGCTGGCACTGGCAGAGGGAATGCTTACACCCTCCTCTGTGTACTTTCTGTCTCCTGCAGAAATGAAAGGAAAGAATATTCAGATTCAGC
>NW_008239110.1:6624598-6630547 GCF_000691975.1 Corvus brachyrhynchos
CAGCAGGAGTTATTACTTCCCAAAATTACACTGTTCGTTTTCAGACTGAACTGTTACAAACAGTTAAAGACCTGAGCCACAAGCCGCTGAAATAAACAAGAGTGCTCTGGAGTAGCAGTTGAACTGGTGCTGAAATTAAATGGTGTAGTTGCAGAGGTTTGATAAAACTGATTATTATTAGCAAAATATATAGCTAAACCAAGTGAAAGAGCAATAAAAGCCAAATCTCATTCATGAGAGATGTTGCCCACTGTGTCAGCCCCAGATGCATTCTATAACTCTGTAGATTATGGGAAATTTCCATTCCTTCCTTCAGGTATTGGCTATTGTCAGCTGCAATTTGCCAGATGAGATGAACAAATGGGCCAATCACTATGGCGAGACCCATCTTCCTAATCAGTGGTTGCACTGCTGGCATAGCAAGCATGAAGGGCTCTGTGATACAGTCCCAATCCAAACTGACATGTCCCATTTGGTTGGGCAAATACATAGCTGGTGTAAGCAGGCGTAGCTTTATTAAAATAAATGGGGCTACTTGAATCAGCAGGGATTTTGGCCCAATGTAGGAGTATACCTCCATTTAGTTCTTACTGGGTCTGGAGGAGCAATAGGTTTGGTGTAGCTTTACTGGGGAGTTTTTTGTTAATGTCACTCAAATGAAAATGTTTTGTCTCACTTTCAGTTATTCTCAAGTCTCTCTTAAAAATTTTCAGCCTTCATAATGCAGTTATCAGTGTCACCACACTGCTCTTTTGGAATATTTTGAAAATGTCAATATTTTCTAGTATTTGCTGTTGGCGAAAATATGGAAAGTGTAAAAGACTTCTTATAAAAAGACTGAAGCAGTATGTGAGGTTGTGTTCAATCTCACACAATAAGGGCTGTTTTTAAAGAAGGGTCATGTAGAGCTCTAATTCATTGTATCTGGACATTTCAGCATGAAATGTAATTTGTAGCAGCTTCATTATGCCTAACTTTTCCAAAGAACACAACTAGAGATATTACATCATATCACCTAGTTTGTCAGTTGTTTCCTAAAATTGATTTCCTAAAGACGGCTTACAACAAATGTGGTTATTTTGAGCTTTTTATTTCTTCAGCCTTGAACTTAGGCATGAATAACTTAATATAAATTGCAGAAAGGAATATGCAATAACATACTGACCACCCGTTTCAAAACAAAGGAAGTAGTTTGGTCTTGAGTGTCAGGGGCAGTATTTCCATTTATGTCAGGGGGATGAGAACTGAATCACAGACTTCAAGCCCGTGGTGGGACTATAGCAGGAAAAATGAGGAATTAGATATTTGTGCTCTACAACTATAACCTTTTGCTGATAGAGCTGTATAAGGTATGTTAATTTTAATCTAATTTATACTAAATGAAATAAAGCCCAGGTCTGCCACAGTTAGGCTGGATAGCTCTTTATCCTCCAGTAGCCCAGGGCAGGGAGGTAATGGACATTTTTCCTCCTTCACCATTCTACCTTATCCTTTCCCTTGCTTTATTAAATGAAACCTTTCTAGCCTTCACAATACAGCTACCAAACTTTTAACCTCTCTGTGGCTGTCTTCCTACATTTCCTATTCTCTTTCTGCATTTTCACTGGTGAGGTTAGGATAAGGTATGGCATTTTCTGTTCCCTGTTGTGTTCTGTATTTGCAGCATGTCTTGTGTTGTCTTAAGGATATTTTCTTAGGTTGCTTTTTTTTCAGTGAAAGGTACTGAGGAGAGGAGATTCTCAGTTGTTTTTTCTCTGTGCCCTTAATGGGGTTTAACTTACCACCCCATTAAACAGTCATTTCTTATGTGCAATTGTGATTGCTGGAATGTAGGTTGCTATTATTAATCATCTTTCCATTCTTGCCATTACATTAATCATGTGAGGAGACATGGGTGTAAGTTTGGATCCAACAGGATGACAGCTTCTTGTTTGTGGTGATCCGAAATTCAATCCATGAAGCAAAGAATGACTTTTACAAGTCATTTTCATGTTTGCCAATTTTGAAGGCAGCTCTGTGCCATTTTGCAGTACTCCATGCTAATTATGACCCGTGTGGATTTAGGGATTTCATGAATAATACAAGAGATGCAGGAGCAGTTGGAAAAAAAAAAAACCCACCCGGTTTCACACGTTGTTTGTGTCAGGGCTTGGTAATGGATTTACCCTCGAATGCAGTCAGCACTAAGAAGACGTTCTGGTTTGCAGGGCCTCACACTGTGCACGCAGGAGTCATTTCACTTTTGCACGCACGGCGCTCTGGCTGTTCTCCCTTTGTTTCCAAGTCGCGCGTGCTCTGCCGCATACATGTGCCCTCACATATTCCTACAGGAAATCTACTTTCACGCCCAGGAGGGAGAAAGTCTAGCATGTTTTCTGCAAATAAGCGTGTTCCTTCGGGAAGCAGACAAGCAAAGAGGACAGTACAGCTGTAGACATTCGGCACGGAGATAATCAGTGCCCCAGCAGGAGCACCTTCCCCACACAGCTGTACAATTCCCTTTGCTCTCTAGAAGGCACTGCACCCTACGTGCAGTTTCCAAGCTACATTTAACACAATTGCCCATCAGCACTTAGGAAGCAGTTACCACAGAAACCCAGCAGAGACCAATTAGTCACATGATTAAATTAATTAAAATAACCCAGGGTATCTGCCATCTTGCTTCTTCCTGCTATGCATAGCACATGACCCAGGCAGAGATGTAATTGGGTAGCATTATTGTGCCTTTTAATCCTAGAATCATCTTCATACTGTACTGTAGGTGGTCTTTGATTTTTCCTTTTCCACGGGTCTGCATAAATCCCTTCCCAGAGATCCGTCTTATTCCCTTGCTGCAGAGATGCTTTATTCGTTTTCTGGAGATCTGTGTTATTGCACAAAAAAAATTCTCCAGCCCCCTCAATAAGCCAAGTAGTATCGAATTTACAAAACATCAGATTTAACAACAGAAAGATTTGTTATGTTTGGGATAAGAGGATTTGGAAACATTTTCATTTGCACAGCTAAGACTTTTGGAGGTCTTTAATGACAGCTCTAACAATACTTGCCAGAGAGAGCTCTGTAATATGTATTAGCACTTGACCTGAGAATTGTAAAGCACTAAGAAAAGACTGTATGTTGTGTCTTCATTTCACAAGTAATACGGTTATTGCAGTGGGGCGCATTTAAGTGGAACAAGCTGTCTGCCTTGTAATACTGCTTCCTGGGAAAGGCAGGCAGTTTGGTTTCCTCCCTCAGTTTTGAAACCTAGAAGTGCACAGTCATATTCTAACTTAGTAAATCAGTGCTTTGTCCTTGGTCGTTTGGCTGCCCTGATAATGGCATCCCCCGAATATCCATGTCAGCTAGGGTTTTCTTCTATTATGTCAGTGTCATACTTCTGCATGCACACAAATCATCTCTACCTGAAATGGCATAAAACAAAGAACATTGCAATTTTCATCTCATCAGTGATTTGCTGGTGACTGCTCTGAAGTTACCTTGATCCACAACACCAAAAGAAAAGAAAAATTAATACTATTTCTGGCCCCAGAGTAGAGAGCAGCTTGCCTCTCCAAAGCAGATTCCATACAAACAGACTTGACAAAATAGCATGCATAAATTACACGGCTCTGATGCATTAATTCGTGCCTAACAGAGCAAGTGGCAACAACACTACATCTACAATGGGTGGGTATAAGATGGAAGAAATGAAATCTGTGGGTTAATGTATAAATAATCAACTGTTACGGAATTTGCAAATATTATGGAAGAAAACTAGCAGGTTTTGCGTGTGCTGTATTGCTAAAGTGCCGTGCACAAACACATTTGCCAGGCTTAACTGGCTCTGAGTAGCCCGTCAGGAAGGATGTACATGTTTGGCAGTGCTGAGGCACAGATGCTCCAATACAAGATAGGGCCTGGTTGTGAAATGAGGTCTCTGTCTACCAGAGTAATGTCAGTGGCAAAAGTGAGCCTTCACGAAGTCGTAGCTCATTTCCCGAGGTGAAGCAAGCTTCCTGCCAGGTATAATGTGAGTCTGTGATTTTATCGACATTATCTCCAACTGGCCAACATCCCCTGCATCCAGGACACATGCACGGACACACACAAATTACCAGGCATAAATGACACCAGTGCTCTGAATGTTTCCATTTTTCTTGAGTTTTACTTGTCATCATTTACCTTACATCATGGGCTGCTGCAGTGTGTGCAATACCTGTGGAAACATTGACTGTCTTCCTTATGTTTGATCTTGCTATTTCTGCAGTAAGTGGCAATAGGAACACTGGGAAAGAAATTCTCCATGGGATCACCCTGTTTTACACCGTAGTATTCCCACAGAAATTGGTTTTATTATGTTTCCAGAGAACTGAGGTTAACTAGTGGAAAATTTGGTTGAAAGATTGTAGGTGCAGCAGCCATGTGCTCTTGTTTCCAGAATTAAAAAAATGTCCCATGAATAAACTCATGAAAAGAATCATGATAAGAAAGCTTTCTGCTCTGTATTTAAAGTACTTCATCAAGACACCTGCCTGCAAAGTTTTCAAAGCTTTTCTTCCTTTATAATACAGAAGAAAAGTATTTCTTTTCAAACTACAGCGAGGAAAAGTTTTGACTGTGTTTTCTTGTCATGCTACATGAAATACACATGTCTGAAAGCAGAGAACAGGCTCTTCTGTAACAGCTAAAGTGACAGCAAAGGCTGAGGTAGCTGTTTTGAAGTCTCCAATATAAACAGGAAGGGAAGGGGTTTTCTTTGATGTGCAGGAGCTCTATGTTCTTGGTACAATTTTCTTGGTAGGGTTTCTGGCTTTTCTCAGGGAAAAGACAGGCTTCCTTATCTGAGTATTATGGAGGAGTGAGTAGCAATGGAAATACGGGTCCCTCTCCCAGCTGTCCTTGGAGAGGAGCTCATAAATGAGAAAGCAGGAGCTGAAGTGGGTCAGTACGTATCTCTGGGCCATGGCTGCATTTGAGAGAGTTGTGCCATCCTCTTCCTGAACCAGGAGAGAGAGCAGTTCATAGGGACCCTTCTGAGGTACTGCTGCTGGAATGGTCACTCCAGGAGCAGAGAGTTTAGAGGTAGGGATTGCAGAAAAACAGAAATACTGGAGACTAAAGGACATAATGTTTTGATTGTGGAGGTATCAGGCAGGATCAGCAGGATTCCAAGCTTTCTTTATAAAAAGGTGAAAAGATTATATTTGGCCTTCTTGAAATGAGAAAAAGGGAGGATATAAAAGGAAACTTGATAAAGTGCAAGCAAATTTGAAATAACTTTTGTGAATGAATGGTCCAAACACACAGTGAATTGCATGCAAAAATAAATGAGAGCAAATCAAGATAGCGAAAGAATTTTGGTGGAATATTTTCTGCTTTCCACAATAAGCAAAATGAAGAATATAGGGCAGTATCATAACAATTTGATTTTCCTAGATGTTGTAAACACCTCATCTTTCAGGAAGTGTGATGGGGTTTACAGCTAGACATCCACATCTGGGAAAGTCAGGTCATCTTTAGCCTTTAGTTTGAAGGCAGGCTGAAGCCAGTAGGAAGCTTGAGCTGAGTGGCAGTAAGTGATAAGCATTTGGCTTGCATGTTTTTAAACAGGAGGAATGGATAAAGCATGTATTCCTGAATCATTTATGTATGATTTTTTTTGTGTGGTAGAGGACACGTAAGGTAGTCTTCAGGGCCTAAGTAAATAGTCTGATGCATTGCATGAGAAGGAGTGCCAATGAAAGAGAAATGCAGTGCTCTCTCAGAGTCAGGGAGAAGGTAATCTGGGTGATAGGAGGTTAATTTTGGGGAATTCCTTTTTGAAAGAAATCACTGCTACTAGTTCAGAAAGAGCTGGCGAGCCCACAGTAGTCTGATATCCAGGATTCATCTATTCCCAATCTCTCCACTCATTTGTATTCCTAAAATGGCTCTGACATAGAACTAGTTAGGGCAGAAATAACCTCC
>NW_008239110.1:6630571-6653356 GCF_000691975.1 Corvus brachyrhynchos
CACAGTGTTACTAGATAAAAGCATATAAAAAATAGTCTGAGAGACTGTAAGGAGGTACTTTCTCTTTTGATATATTTCAGTAGCTTTCCTCAACTCGTTGAAGTTCAGAAAGTTAAAAGAGTAAGTAAAAGTCCACAAACTTTCCCAGATTGTGTATAGAATTGTGGGGTTGAATTCTGGTCATTCTAATCAGTTTGAGTGATTTCTGTACAGTAAGTATTTTTTTTTTGGAACAGCTGTATTCACAAGTGGACCATTGCTTTAAGCATGTTAGTATGAATGATGTTGCTGGTATTCTTGATTAGAAACAGCATACAATTTTGGATAACTGTCAGGTGAGAACTATCTAACTAAAAGCTGGGAACAGATTCCTAGTCAGCTGGGGTAAAGGAAGGTCCAGGTGATTCCAGTTTAGACAGATTCAGCTTGTTCTGAGGCCATTTGGATAGGACCCAGTTTCCATATCCTCCATGGCTTGTATTATCATTGAGGCTTTATGGGAACTGGAGGAGGAGTCATTCTGCTGTTGTCTGTTTCTCAAGAATTGCTTTGTCTGAGGGCTCAACTCCTTTTACTTCTCTCGAAAGCATTTCCATTAGTTCTTGATTTCCTATGCCCTTCCTTGTCTCCCTCCTGCCAACAGCTTCTGATTACTCCCTTGACTTTCCCTTTCTGTCCTACCTGCTCTCTGTATCTGCCCTCATGGACCCCAGCACTTCCTACATGCCACTGACACCTGCTGTGAATTCCACAGGAAATCACAGGAAAACTGTTTCTCAATTCCATAGAACCAAGTTGGGTTTTTTTCCCCCCCGGAAGCACTACCTTGTCTTTTAATATATACTTATACAAATTCTTTGTGCTAGGAAGTTATAGTAACTGTGTCCCTGTTATTGCCCTGGTTTTGCCGGTAGATTTATAGCACAATGGCAGCACAACGTGGCTCTGCCTCAGGAGCTGACTGCCACTGCAGGTGGCAGGGGGCAAGTGCTTATATATGTGCTTTCAACAGATTCTTAGTGGTGGTGTTGTTTTCTGCAGAAACACAACTGGTCCCCATGAAGAACAAATAGTGACTCCAGGGAAAATTTTATTTTCTGAAGGTGATCTGTGAATTGTCATGCCCCTTTTGCTCTCCAGCTGTCCCTTTTGCTTCCCTCTGGTCCCAAGCACCATGGCTTTCCTTTTCATAACTATCTCCAGTCTAAATCCTGGCCCCTTTGAAAGTCAAAGGTAAAAGTCTGTTGGTTCCAGAAGGGCAGGATTTTAGTCCAGCTACTGAGCAGATGCCGGTCCCATGTTGTGGATGGGTGTGTGTGGCTCTCTCCTGGGATGAGGCAGCAGCGTAGCAGGCTCAGTCAAGGAAGAGTGTGCCAGTGAGAGCCAGAGGAGAGGCTGAGGACACTAAACCTGGATGTGTCAATGTTTTCATTGCTGCCTTTCTGAGCTGCTTACAACACCATGTGCTCCTCTGTCAGTTCCACTCAGATTAAAAGCCACGGTGGTATGTTCCTTTTTGTGCTTCTGAATGGGAAGTCAGAGATTACTTAGATACCTAATATGTATCTGAAAAGATAAGTGGGAGTTTTTTTCCACTCCTTTGAAGAGTATTGCAAAAAGAAACAGTTGTCATGAACTATCTATAAGATGGTTTCCTTCTCTTGAGAGTTTATTACGCTTCATCTTTCATTACTCTAAGATATTTGCAGGTAGCATATTCATTACCTCGAACATTCCTGCATGCTTGTACGGGCACACAGTGTACAGGTGTTTAGGAGACAGGCTCCTTAGTGCCCAAAGACAGGGTATTCTCATTTACCATTTTCATTTCACTGCACCAAACTGTGGAGCTGCAGCACAAGCAGCTTCGGACTTACTCAGCCTGCGAGACTCAGCAACATAGAGAGTTTTGACTGGTCACATTACATGTCATGTTAAAGAGCCTTTTGTCTCCATTCAAGCTTTCTGAAACAAGACAAATTATGATATTTTCCTGTTAATTTCTGTTAATTTCTTTCCTTAATGAGTTTGATTAAAATCAAAGCTTCCGGAAGACTGAGCCATGACAGCTGTCTAAAGACTGTTTCCCTTGCTATGGGCTGTTTGGGCTGAATAATTATTTCAGCTTTGTGAGGATTATTTCTTTAAATAAGAACAATGACGCTCTGTTTGGGAAGAGAAACAAATGCTTGGAGTAGTGCAGTATAATTTCATAGCTCTGACTTGTAGTACTCAATGGCTTTAGGAATACCTGGGAAAAACACATCTCTCTCTGTTTGACATGTTTCTTAATGATATCACTTAAGGATACAATGGCAGCTATTTCAGCTGGCAAGAGAAAGTGGGTTTTGGTTTTTCATGAAGCAAATCAATTCTGCAAAAGACAGAGGGGCTTATTCTTTGCTCTTGCATTGCTGTGAATGTGACCCAAGAAAGAAAGAAAAAGCAAGTCTTTCTGGCTTACCATTCAAAAAATATTCCTATAAGTTGCAGACCTGATATTTTGATAAGATAATGGCAAATATTTCAGTTCTTTTATATTACCAGCACTGTAATGCCTTAAAGATGCATTGTGTATTTCACAGCTATTGCAATTAAAAAGACAAGGCTTTTACAAGATAGTTCAGTCTCTTTGCTGAGCTGACCAATTTTTTTTGACACGGAAATTCTTAAATCAAGGGGTGGGAAGATGGGAATTTTACAGTAGTACACTACTTCCCAGTCTGAACTGGACACTCACCACCTGTTTTCACGAGCTGTTGCACCAAATTCCTTGTCAGAGTTGCAGAAAACCCGGCTGGTTTGACGGAGCTCGTGTTCCTATTGTGAGTCTCAGATTTCAAGACCCCAATAGTAGATTTTTGTTTGGGGAAACTGAGCATATTCTGAGATTTAGGGACACCTTCTCAACTTCCTAAATCCTTGTTCCCTGACCCCGGTTTCTAATCCTGTGTCCTTCCTGGTGCTGATTTTATCACACTACTCTTATTCCTTGAAGAATAGAGGCTAGTGGCCTCTGCTTAAAATGAGGTTGTAGTTAAAAACAGCACCTTCTTGTTTAACAAAGAGATTCTGCGTGCTCTGTGTGCTTCCTGTGTTGACCCAGATGTATCTTGTCCCTGTCAGTGTGCCTGGAGAATGACTAGAGGACTTCCCACCTCAGTAAGAATCATCAGGGTAATGGTCAAGAAAGCCTGACACACAGATATTTTTATTACCAGGAGTAAAAAAACTTTGAAAAAACACAGCTTAATTTTTGAGTTACAGGTTGATTTTATAAGACAGACAGCAAAGCACAACCCTATCTGGCCTCAGAAAGCCACTGCTGTAATGAAAAACAAAGCCGAGCGTATCTGATGTAGTAACTGTCAAAGGGGGCGTCTGTCAGAACTGGTCTGAGACAGCAGCCGCTGCCTGATGGATACTCAGGACACCGTATGGGTCAAAGTGTTTAAGGTAATTGTGAACTGGCCAGCTGACAGCTGGAGATCTGCAATGAATTTGCAGCTTGGACAGAGTTTCACAGGGAGGAGCCTCTCCCACAAACAAACAGCTACATGTCAAGGAAAGGTGGGCTTCTGCCATTTTATTTTCCTTTCCGATCGAGAGCTGTAGCAGTCAGAGAGGTGCATGCTCCCATCAGGAGAGGAAGAACACCCACAAAAGCACATGAAAGCCAGGTGGGTGACCCTGCACCACATGAGCCCCTTCCTCCACGGAGCACCCACGAAGGGAGCAGGAGGGTATCCTGCCACCCCACAGGAACACCACATCTCGGCAGCCCTGATGCAGCTGGGCATTTGTGACTTGTCATCATCACAGCTCTGGAATGAGGAAAGTGTTTCCTTTGCTCCTTTTGCCAAGCCTGAAATTTCTGAAAGCACAAGACAAAATTAAGCAACTGATTTCCCTGAAAAAAACCCCAAAAATGGACCTTGTTTACTTAATTTATACCAGGTCTTCTGAAAATCCAAGCCCAAGTGACCTTGTTAGAGGGAATTGCATGGGCTCCCCACTCCAACACTATTGTATAAATCTAGAACCCACACCACAATCTCCTTCTGTCCTGTCTTAATTACTGTTGTGACATACTTTTAATGGGAAATTTCAGAAAGAAATCAGTTCCTCTTAAAACTTTCCTCTAATGAAAAATGAGAAATGAATGAAAGGAATGAATGAAAAATATTAGCAACATAAAATCAGTCACAATTAAACACTTTTCCCAAGAGACATGCTGTCTTTCTAGTCAGTTGTTGGTTCATTTTGCTTCAGTTCTTTGCCTCTCTGCCTTTACTGTTTCATGATGTTTTACTGCGGAGACTTGATCTTCAACCATGAAGGCTATTTCACATTTTCTGAGAACACCACAGCTTCTGTGCCCCAGGAACCTGTGGAGTGAAAGCCTTTGTGTGCATGATGGGCTTGGCTCTGCCACTTTCTGCTCTTTGGCTATAAGTAGCTGGCATAAAAATTTGCTGTCTTTCTTATTGAGTGGCAGCTTTTAGAAATCAGCCCATCTCCTGCATGTTACATGTAACAAATACAAAGGAGCTGGGTGCTTATCAGAGAACTGTAGTATGGTTTGTTTTGGAAAGAAATTTCAAGAACATACAGTTCTGACTCCCCTGCCATAGTCAGGGACACCTCCCACTAGACCAGGTTGCTCAGGGTCCAAATCCAACCTGGCCTTGAACACTTCCAGGGATGGGGCATACATAGCTCCTCTGGGAAACCTGTGCCAGTGTGTCACGACCCTCATAGTGAAGAATTTCTTCCTAATATCCAATATAAACCTACCCTCTTTCAGTTTAAAGACAATCCCTCTTCGTGTATGGAGAGAGGATACCTTTGGAGGGATGTCTGGAGTTTACAAAAGCATTGGTCACTTTTTCACATTAACTGCCCCTGTCCAATACCCAGCCTGGCAGACAAACCCCAGATTTCTGTGCTTTCAGCCTCAGTGGGTGGACCTGGAACCCAGTTAGTTTTCGCATATATTGTGCATGGATGTCTAGCTGCCTCTCAGTGATGTGAGAGCACTTAATTGAATGTAATCCATGAAAGATTTATTCTCCTGATCAGCTTACTTGTGATTTTAGACTCATCAGATTCCAGCTGTTGCTTAAATCCATTCAGCCATCAAGCCTGTCAATTTTATTGTGTGTATTCCAGGTCTGTTCCCTGCCACAGCCTAGACATGGGTCTCCTATCATTCTGTGTTCCATTTAAGTCAATCTAGAATAACACAGGTTTTCCTGGTGTGTGTGGGGATGAGCAAGAATGTGAAAAACACAAAGCAAGTTCATCTGATCTAGTTTATCCAACATGGGTGGTTTAGAAACTCCTTTTCTGTAGAACTTCTGCTTCCTGCATTGATCTGTCTACAGCAACTAGCACCTGGTGGCCAAGAGGGATGAAAAAATGATAGAAAAAGAAAATAAAAACCACATAGGCTTCTGTGAGCTCTCACAGCATTTGACCAGCCACAGCTATGTGTGGCAGCTCCACCCTTTCGTGAGGCAACTGTTGTAGCTGCTTCACAACAGTTGTAGTTTTAGGATGTTTAGGATGTTAACTAACTTTAAAGTTTCCAATTACTTCCTGTGAGTAGTGGAACTAAACCTAGAGATTCATGTTCATACATGCATTTATGCACATAGTGAGGCCATTGTCTCTTTTCCTCAGAACCAGCTAAAGAGAAATGGCATATCGTGATACAGCCAAGGGTTTTACTTCTTTTCCTTTACTACATTCTACTTTCCATGTCCCAGAACTCCGTAAATGTTACCACATTCCACCTGTTATCTAGCAAGTGACTGACAGTGGCAGGAGACTGTGGATTTGGGTATAGAAACTGATAGAGCTATTGAAGGTGATTTTGAAAGTTGTTTACAACTAGTAAAACTGTAGTGTCAAAGTTTATTAAAAATCTGTCCAAGACTAGTATTTTTTTTTAATCCCATTTTTAGTAAAGCATGTGTTAAAGGTCCTGCTGAGGGTCTAGACAAATTAATTTCCTATTATCTGTAACTGCCCTTTCCCTTCCTGATCATGTGTTTTAGGTAAAATCTCTGAGTAGCTGGTAATATTTTAGCTAGCTCTCATTCCAGAAGTGGTGTTTTCTAGGATGCTCATTTGTAATTGTCTGAATTCCTCTGAGCAACACTGCATTCCTTAGATTGAGAGAGAAAGATTTAAATCCCTGCTGAAAGCCATCACAAGAGTGATGACATTTCTGGTTGCTTCATGTATCCCTAGGAGTGTGATCTAAGTTGATTTCCTGGATGACCATGTAATTGAACTCACAAATGCAGGTAAAACAGAAGAAAAGAAAGATAGGAGTCAGAGTGAAATTTATTTCTGTTGTACTCATTATATGTGCCTGTTTTCTTGTGGATATTTATGTGTTTCAAATCTAGTTGTCTCATTTTGGCTCAAGTCAGGATATTCAAAGTTGTTGAATTTCAAGAGTGCTGAACTTTCTCACAACAGGAGTAGATTCCTAGAATTTTTTTTGTGGTATGAACAGACAGCTGGAAGGCCAGAAAAGCTGTGACCTCCTGGCTTTCAAAAGCCCTTCAGTGACACACCTTTCCTAGAGCATGTATAAGAAGAAAAGCTAGTCTGTGTCCCGTACCACCAGGAGATATACATACACCTGTGTTTCTTAGAGCAGTATAAGAAGAAAAGCTAGTCTGTGTCCCGTACCACCAGGAGATATACATACACCTGTGTTTTACCCTTCCACCTCTCAGCCAGTGTGTAGCTGTGTTTGCTGTAAATGTTGAAATCAACTCCCATCACTGAAGTTTCTCACCAGCCTCAGAAACAATTTAATTACCCTTTTCTGGAGGCAGAAATGATAGCCCCAACTAATTTCCATGGGTTACTTTCAAGGTTTGAAAACAGATCTAGAGTTCCCATTTCCAAAATCAGTTCCTAGAATTTGACTGCAGGAAGGCATGAATGTCCAAAAACTCCACCTGAGGTCAGCCTGCAGGCCAGACTCAGGGCTCCTTGCCTTGAGGCCATCTCTTCTGGTTCCTTGGAACTACTCTCATGTGGGAGTGCTTATGCTGTTGTTGTTAATAGCTGAATATGTTCTTCCAAAGGCATTACACTTCTCCTGGATTAGTGCATGGTTTTGACCTGCACACCAGTCAGCTTGGTGGCTTGTTCTGCAAAGACTTATTTTGTAAATTTTTTGCACATTTATTGAAACTCTAGCTTTTTACATTGAGAGAAACAGTGGATAGTTAATGGATAGCTACTAGCTACTTTTGTTTTGGTAACAAAAATATGGGAAGGTTTTTTTGGTATCATAAAAATATAGCATACTACATAGACTACTATCACATCCCTTGTCTCTCTTTTTTTTTTAAATTTAAGTGGGTAAGTCCTTGTTTTTGAATATCTTATGTAGGAACTGTTCCAAAGCTCTGATTGCCTTTCATTTATACTATTTCCTTTAGTGCAGACCATGGCCAGGTTTTAAGGAGCAGTCTGCCATGTATTTAAAATAACTTTTGAAAAAGAAAGTTTACCCAGTGTGGAGATGCAATTAAAGTCAATTGTTGAAAATGAACTAACATCAGCAGCAATTAGAGTTTGGGGCAAGAGCTTGTTATTTTTCTCTTCCCTTGCTTCTCCTTTATTTTAGTATAATTGATAGGAGAGGTGACAAAATGTCTAACTGGGCCTTAAATTGCTCTTTCTTGTCTGTCTTCCTCTAAAAGTGTGACAGTCGTGTCCCCCTTCCCCTTTGCCATGGAGTAGCCGGGCAGGAAGAAGGCAGTGGACAGAGTGCAATGTAAAAGCCATGCAACTGTGGTCCCACGAGACGAGGCAGACAGGCTAAAACTGGCTGGGGGTTGTATTTCATCCCCTGCAGGGCCAGTGCCCTGCTGCAGGACTCCTGCAATGCCTTTTGGGCAGCCCCAGGAGAGAGTTTGGAGGTGCCATCATGACTGTACTAGAGGAAGGAAGTCTCCTCTCAGCTGAGAGGTGAAGTAGCAGCTAGATGAAAGCTTCCTTATGGGATGACTTTCTCCCTCAGCTCCTGTTGACAGGAGGGTTAAGCTCCCCTTTTCCCTTGGAATCAGGTGGAGTCCTGCTTGAGAAAAATAAGTTTCTGGGAGGAGCAGAAAAGGGTGTGATTCCCCTGGATGAGTGCTTGTGGGATACTCTCCACAACCTGTATCTGTCAAGGAAGCTGCTGAAGCCAGAAGCCCACCTTGAGAGTCAATGTCACCTCAGGCAGTAGAGAGGCTGCACAGGAGGGATTTTTTTCTACAGCTGGGGAGCCCTCACAGCATCCATGGGAGGCAACACAGGTCAGCCCTGACAGGTCCAGCACTCAGCTGCATAAGAAATTCATTCCTATGGATTGGGAAGCAAATGTGATGTTTTCAGTCATGGCTTTCTTATCAGGGCACTTCCTCTGCATCCTAAAAATGCCATCTCACCTGCATTTCCCTTCTCTGTTTTTTTTTACTCACCACACTTCCTCTGCCTACACATACATGCACATATGGAGTCTGTCAGTAGGTAGGGAGGGAGATGTACTATGATCTCACCTAACTCAGCACTTCACAGAGATATATGTGAAAAAATCCAGGAACTGTGGACACACAGGCCAAACTAACTTATCAAACCTCTTACACACCCGTTCCCACTGCCCTCAGGGCAGGTCTGTACCTCTGGAAGGACTGGTAGCCCATTGCTCCTCAGATTCTCCTCAAGAGGGTGATACTGGCTGCTGCTGGACACAAACCTGAGCTAAGGTACCTTAGATCTGACCCAGAGTGGCCATTCTTAAGGACCCCCCCAAGTGCTGTCAGTGCCTGGCCTTCAGACAGTTGGGATACTGCAGATAGTTATGCACGTGGTTCAGATTTAGATACAGAGTCCCTGTTTCAAGGTTGTGGTAAAAAGAAGTCTACCAGACATCTGCTTCAACCAGTGCAGGAGAATTTCCTACCATGTGTTTCCACTACCTTCAGTCCAATTTGCAGGGGGAGTAGGGAATGCAGGACTGATACCAGCTTGAAGGCTGCTGTGCAAGGCGAGGAAGAGAGGCACAATTGCTTTTTGGCTCTTGCCCACCCCCTCCTTGAATCCCTTCCTAGTGCAAGCTGCCTGCAAGCTCAGTGGGGCACCGGGGGGATGATTTGCCTGTTTGCTTCAGTCACTAGCTGGAAGCCATGCACTGGGATTGGGAATCATTGTCCTACAACAAACCAGCAATGCTATTTGTGACCCGTGGCAGTGAAAGTCCAAAACATGAAGCTAGGGCTGACACTCCCTCTCTAACTTGAGCCACTGTGCTTTTCATCACGATGCCAGGAGTTGTCAGCTGTAACTCCGGCTTTTTTTGGCTTGTGTCACAACCTAATAAGTTATAGGCCAGCTTCTCCTGTCGATGTTTTTGCTGCACAGAAGGCTTCACATTTTGTAAGCTTTTACAGCACAGCTGTGCTCAGAGATAAAACAGAATGTGTATACAGTACAGTATGCATTCAACTGATGCACTAGATTCTTCCCACCATATGTATGGAGTGGTGTGCATTTCACTCCGATACCTCACTGCCAAAACTGCCAGAAGCAAATAAACAAATGGCGGAAGAGAGACACCATATGAGGCAGTGCCAGGCACATGACCTAGACTTCCAGAAAGAGACCCAGGCTGCTTTTAAAGGATTATAGTGGACCAATTTTTTTAAGGCTCACCTCCTGCCGTGTGGAATGTTCTGCCAGTGTATGCTGTGAAGTGTGCCGGTTGTTAAAGAGCACTCATAGATTTCCCCTTCCTGCTAAGCAGCTGATGTTGCTGCTTCTTGTGCTCAATACTCATTTCACCTTTCTTCGATGCCAGTGATTCCCCATCAAGTTTCTAAACTGAGGGAGAGGAACAATGGAGATGTGTGAAACAGTCTAATTCTGGAGGGAATGCTACTCTAAAAAGACAGAACACATGTAATTAGGATAATGAGATTAATAATACTAGTAACAATTTAACGATTAATATATAAACAATGGAAGTGAGACAAATGGTTGTTCCATCTCGTTCCCCACAAAAAAAGTCACTAAGTTGCATTTCACAGCATCGATGGTAAAGATGCCTGTAATAAACTGACACGAACATTAATTACATAGTTAGATGCAATTAATTGAAATGGTAATTCTGTTCCTGGAACTCACACTCTGCATATGAAAAGATGATTCCTCGGCTTCTTTTCTCTCTGACCAGCCTGTTGCTAATGAAAAGATGATGGCTACCACCACAGTCCTCCTCCTGCTAGTAGTACTGGGAAACACAGATGGATTTTCCTGTCTACTGGCCTCAATCTTATGTTAGGCTGAACATCTGTCACTACCCCAGTGGTTATCTTGTTAGCTCTGGCCTTTGCCTAAGCTTAACTTCACTCATGATTGTGTGAGGGGCAAGTAGGTGCTTTCTTCACTTTAGAGTACCTTTAGGCACAGATGGAAAAAGTGCACAAAGAACAACAGAAGTTGAGACCATTCCTGTGCTTTAGAAAGCTGATGCAAAGTGGTCTGGATGCAGGCAAGAGAATGGGGCCTTGAATTTTAGTGGAATAAGTCAGGGAATAGAAAGTTACATGAAGTTTTTCAGGTAGCAGCAATATTTAGTAGAGTAAGAATGTGCTTAAAGTGTTTATTTAGAGCTGGTTCTTTGCTTGATGCGTGTGTACTTTCATGTAGTGGTAGTAATTAGAGCACCAGTTTCCTCCAAGCCTTGCTGCCTCCTACTGCAATATACTCTGTGACCAAGACAGAGACCTCTGTATCTCAGTCAAACAATGGGGAATTTGTGGAGCTGTGCACAGTGGATAATAGACCAAAGGCCACCTTTCTGCAGGTTTCTCCAAACTCTTCTTAGACAGGAACATCCTTTCAATTGAGCCTTAAACTGAGATAGATTAGTCCCTGTGCTGGAGACAGGAGAGGCAAGCATTCGATGTACAGCCCAGGAGCGGAGAAACATCAGGAGTACTTTGGTCTCTGAATATTGCAAAGCTCACCAGGCTGCCTTAAGTCCAGCCCTCGAATGCAGGACCCAGGGGCACTCACGGTGCCGGGGTGTGATTTTGGCAGCTCCCAGCTCTGCAGCTGTGGTACCAGTTTTGTGGAGGAGTCCTATCCACATCTTTTTTCTTCCCTGTAGAAGCAATAGCTCTGTTTTTGAGGAAAATGAGACAGACCTGTGGCAGCAGACCTATTGTACAAGCCAACAGCTGGATTTCAGCAGGCCCAGCAACACAATGGGTGACACATTTGAGGTGACGCTGAATAGTCCACAGAACAGTGAAGAAGGTCAGGGCTGTAAGCAAGGTTATTGGCTAAGTATTTGCAGTATATATTGGCAAGTAGGAGCTATCTAAGGGGCAAACACATAAGAGTCTGGAATAAACACATGGAAGTTTTAAAAAGCTGACAGTGCCACCATGAAATGGTAGAGGTGGCATGTAAATACTCATACATATGCCTGAGGAGACATCTAGTGCTAACTGGGAGTTTGCAGAGTCTGGTGAAGCTCTAAGGGATGCTTTTCAAGACAGGAGCTGAGAGTGAGAAGTTGAAAAGAGAATCATAGAATCATTAAGGTTGGAAAAGACCTTTAATATCATCAGTCCAACAGTCAAAATCGGTCATCAAGTCCAGCCATCAAAATCAGGATTACAGGATTACATGGCAAAACATGCAGACTTCTACTGTGTGGTGAGGGGCCAGGTGAGTCAGGGGCAGAGCCACCTGCCTGAATGCAGAAGACAGAAAAATGTGTTTCTTTCTGTTCCTTTTTCAAGTGGAAGCGTCCTCATTTTTTACGTCTATATTTAAGAGTTAAAGTAGTATAATCTTTTTTTTCTGTAATAGCAATGCACAGAGTTGAAAAAAAGATGTATTCTGATAAACCTTGAGGCCTGGAGTAAACTGCTGGGAACAGTTAGAAGTGGATTACTTTAGATTCAGAAACCTGGCCAAAGATCTACTCACAACCACTCCCCGTGGAAGATTGCAGTGAAGGGAGCTGGGAAGACAGAGGTGTTTTTCAGCACATTCCATCTTATTGTGACAGAAAGGAGAACTCAGAATGGGACTTCTCAAATCCCAAGGCAAGTTGGGAAGATAAATTATGGTCGGTTCCCTTCCATTGCCTGAAAAGATCTGTGCGCTCTGAGCTTTCTTATGAGTTTGAACAGACAGTTTCCTGGTTTTAGACATGATGTATGTTCTTGGAATCCCTCCCAATGACAGAGGGTTGCAGTGGGCAGTAGAGAACACAGGCATGCCACTGTAATTTAGGAATAACTTTCTGCCAGTGTTGGGAGCAAGCTCAGAAGTGTTTGGGTTAGGTCCCATTTGTCAGTGAGAGTGTGGCACTCCACACGGTCATGAGTTCTTATTTAAAATGGAGTGGAAATCCTGAAAAAGGAGGGGTTCCTCATTTGGACTGTACCAGCCTAGCGCTCTGTGAAACGTCTTTGAAAGCAAAACTTTGAATTAAAGCCTCAAAAAGAGGTGTTGGGAGATGAGGAGGAAGTATTGTACCTGGTGTTAGACCCAAAGGCAGTGGCAATGTTGCGACCTCAGTCCCTGACCTCTAGCTGGGCTGCTGGGAGTTAAAATGAATTGTCCTCACCACCAGGCAGGTTTTGCTTTTTCTCTGCTTGTATGTGCCACTATCCCACCTTTTATTGCAGCCATTCATCATTGGCAGAAAGACTGGGAGATGATATTAAGGTTGTGGAATATGTCATTTGTATCAAAGCTTCCCTTTCTTCCTTTTCACCCTCTCCTTGCCCATTCTCCTGCCTACATTCAGTTCCTGTTGGGTTTTGCCCCCCTCTTCAGACCAGTGGTCCCTTGGCCCAGCTCATAAATGATTGCTTTAATAATATTACAGCCCCTCCATTTTCATGTGTGAATGACCCACGTGACATGTGGCTTGTAACCAGATCAGGAAGAGATTTCTATTTTCACCCTTTAAAAGGCCACAGAAAATAGAGAGAATAGGATCATGCCTGTATTGCAGTGACCCCAGACAAGCATTTATGGCTGTACAGTAGCTTGCAGACACAGCCCATTTGAGGGGAAGCTTTACCAGCCAGATCTGGCCATTGTTTTTCCTTCTCTACATTTATTCAAAGCACAGAAGCGTTTCTGTATCACGAAGATGGGAATTGAAGAAAAAGAGTGCATGTAGAATTTGCCAGCTGTTTAAGTCTTATTGTTACCTTCTGTATCGATCAAATCCGTTGCCTCTTAATTGGATATTGACTGTTGTGAGGCAAATAAGGCAAGCTGTCAGAGGGGGGAGGGATGGGGCACAAGGTTTATCTTAATGGTATGTTGATCATGACTAGTCTATAAAAGCCAGTAGGAGAGGAGTTCATTAAACCAGCCTGCAATTGCTTTAAAAAAATATGCTCTGAGTCAAGATGATTAATCATATATGTGACACTGCAATCAGAGAAAATCCGCATTGTTGCTCTGGTATTAACAATGCAAAAGCTTGAAATACGCAAATGCATTGAAACAAATTCACTAGGGACAGTGATTTGTTTGGTCTGTGAGCCTTAGCTAAACCTTACCAACATCTGGTGGGTTTTTTTTCTGGTGTTTGTTTTGGGATTTTTTTTCCTTTTTTTTTTTTCCTCCTTGGTGTTGTGATTTGTCTCCCTGCTTCTCTGGCAGGCTCATTGGAAATGTGTGCTTGCCCTGTGCCCAAATCTGTCACCTGGACAGGGGAACCCTTGTAGAAATGGCAGCGGTGACAAGGGATACTTGAGCTACCTGACAGTGAAACACGCAGAATACTTTGGAAATTGATTTTATCTCATAAACGATAATAATCAGGGAATGTGAAGAGAGAGGGAATGCTTATTGACTATGCTGGTGCGAGCTACCCGTTACAAAAATGGAAGCTACTGGCAAGTCTGTAGTATATTTTCATTTCTTTCCTGGCCATATTTTAGGCCGTGTATTGAATATGTTGCAATAACTGTCAGGCATGGTCCATTAGTGTCTCTGGATCCGGCCTGTCGTGAATCAGGAGGGAGATTAGCAGGATAGGCTCACGTTTATGAAGATCCCACGCAGCTGTGACTTGCTGAAAAAATGTTCAAAGGGGCAATAAACAAAGTTTATTTCAAATTACTTCAATGTTATGTGTTTGTTATTATATTTATTCTTTGACAATTTGGAAGTGGTTATAAAAAATTTATTATATGGTTAAAGGTTTGTGCAGTTTGAAAAATTAGCTTTTGAGGCAGCCACCTGAACACTTCTCATACATCACCATGCCATGAGCTGTCAGGGAAAGGGTAGCGCAGTCCTGCGGAAGGTGGGAAAGCTGCAGAAACTGCCCGGGTATTGGCCGATAGAGGAAGGAAAAGTCTGTAAGCCTGGAATGCAGTGGGAATATGAGGTTTAATGCAGAGTTTTCACTTGAGACCATTAGGCAGTTCCCTGCTTGAGCAACTGGATCAAGGCTGTACCACCTCGGCTTGCTTGTGGGCCTGAGTCATTTAACATTTCAAACCTTCTACTCCTCTTCCTACAAAAATCAGAAAAGCGATCCAGGGCAGTAGACACTGCTATTTTTGCTTCAGTTGCTCTTTCTGGATGTACTGGGAGGCTGAAAATGATCACCAGTTTTTTCTAGGTATTTTATGACTGTGGTAGAAAGGGCCAAAAATGTACAGCATTGCAAACTGTATTAAAAGAAAATCCTGATTTTTCCTAGAAGGATGAGAAGTCCAGCAGGAAGTCAGGGTTCTTCTACAAAGTATATGAAGCAAAACTGGGGGAAGGGGAGGAAAATGTTTATAGAATCCAGAAAGGTGAATCCATTTTTTGGTGTAAGTTTTAAATGAAGTAGGATGGAAGTTATTACTTTAGCAGGCACTAGAGTAGTACTGTTATTAGTATTTCCTTTTGATCCACTTATAATATTCCTTACATTATAATGGAGTTTGCAGCTTGCATTTTAAACATACACTGTGGAGAATTTTATACCATGAAATCCTGAGTGAAAAATTTAATACATAAAGCTGGACCATTCAGAACCATAGCCTGTGGAAGACAAACATTAAAAAAAAAATTAAAAAAAAGAAAAGATCCTTAAATAACTGTTTTTCAGATTTGCAGGCAGATTTGTTTGGATTTTTTAATGTGCTTCAGTTATGCAAGAAAATGAACGTGACAGTCCTCAGTTGCTTTGACAAGGATAATTTCAGAAACACTGCCCTATCATTCCACAGCTTGGCACCTTCTCCTTCTTTGTTGTAATGCATTTTTTCTGGGTCGGCTTTTCTCAGCAAAACTGCCTGTTTGTCAGGAGATTTTACATGTGTTCAGAAAGGGATGGTGAGGTGGTGTGGGCTGGGTTTGGTTAGAATAGCAGGTTTGACCTGGTGACTATTTATTTTTGAAGTCAGGGAGTATTTCATCTGTCAGCACAGTGGAGAAGTTTGCAGGATATTCAGAATTATGTATTTTCTCAGGGCTTAATCACACTGGCCAGATTGCTGGCTCCTGAAGTCACTTCCACACCAAACCTTCTCCTAAACATGTGGACTAGAGATGTGTTTCTAATCCAGTCTGCCACTAGTAGTTTTGCATTCAGATTTTGTATTTGCCTTTGAAATGGCAACTGAAGTTTGAACAAAGGTTAGAGTTTGGGTCTAGATTCATCACTGTCTGTACTGGACATGTCACAGTGAGGCAAGAGCAGCTGTGAGCACGAGCTGTGACAATGATAGGGACCCTTGTCTTGCTGAGGATGCCTGCAGGGGATTGCACCTCAGGCTCTGCAACTCCTTAGGGACTGCATCTCTGCAGGGATATCTTTGCTCCTTCTTGGGGACCATGTAACTTCACTCTGGGAAAGGGACTCCACAGTTGTATAGTATGTACTCTAATGTGTAGGAGCCAGGAGCAGCTGAGTGCTAGGGGGAGACTTCAAGGAAGTCTGTGGAGAGATCCCAGGCAACAAAACGGCAACAAAACCTGTCTCCTGCAGTAGGCCCTCTTCTCAGGACCTGGGAAGAGCTGCACGTGCAGTCCCAAGGTTTGGCTTGTCACGGTGATGCCTTTCGGCTGGCTTCTGTCCACTGGTGCCTTCTTCCAGCATAAACAAGGTCTCGGTTCCTAACTTAAGTACTGGGTGGAGATGTGCACGTGTGTGTTGGTACATGTGTTCATGTGGCGTGTTTGGGGAGAGAAGAGGAGGCAACAAGTCAGCAAAAGCCCTTCTGGTTTTTCTTTGCATACTTAATAAAGAAGTTACAAGAGGGCATATTCCGAATTTCTTTTTAACTTTGTAGATCACCTCCAGTAGACAGATTGTCTCGCGGACCACTTCCCCTCCCCTTGGCGATCAAATAACATTCCTGTGGTGACTACAGCAGTTGCTTACATGGAAAAATAATGTTAGGAAAGTATTTAATGTATTTTTAGCTGTCTTTAAATGCAT
Organism: Corvus brachyrhynchos; assembly: GCF_000691975.1. Lineage (NCBI taxonomy): Eukaryota > Metazoa > Chordata > Aves > Passeriformes > Corvidae > Corvus > Corvus brachyrhynchos. Next base: position 6,647,073 of record NW_008239110.1, read on the forward strand.
TTTAGCAGCTGGAAACAAGGGGAGTTAGTAGCATGTGACCTGCAAGCTCTCCGTAGACCACCACCAAGTGTGCAGAGAGCCACTGCTGGTAAAGAGACCCCAGGCTGGAAAATGTTGGGTAGGGTGGTTACCTCTAACCTGTACTGGTCACAGGAGGTCAGGCAAAAGGGATAACCTCAATTTTTGTGGGATGTAAATGATAACAGCTTGATAAACAACCAGTGTGGTTTTTGGTCCTTCCGTTTCACTGATCTGAGTCTTGGGAGATTTTATGCAACCTGGTTTTGACATGTTTTCAAAATACCTGGGACTTTTTCAAAAAGCTTGAGAAGATTTTAGAGGTTTGGAGTGGTAAAATACTACAACTGTGGAGATTAGTGAATAGAGTGCAGCTGAGAGAGGCAACAAGCAAATAAATACCGCTTATTCCATCACTCTGTGATTCAGGAAAATCCTGAAATCCTTGTGAAGAGCAAACCTCTCATCAAACATTAGTGGGAGCTTTTCCTGAGGGAAGACTTTCTCTGAGCTGAGGGCTGGCTCATTCCTGTAACTGAGTGGTTGCTGAACCAGGGAACATCCTCTCTGGACCGTCTTCCCTGGCCCTGTTCCATTCCCAGCACAGCACCACCACCCAGGACCCTGATGTTGGGCTCCCCCACCACGACAGCAAGTATGTTCATATTTCTGGGAAAAATATACCCAGCAGGTGGAAGTTTAGTACTATTTTTACTATTGCTGGTGCAGTGAATGTAGCGAGCATGATAATTGATTATCTGGGACAACAGAAATGAACAGGAACTAGAATTTCAAGGATTAGGGTCTCCCTGAGGATTTCCTTCGAGTTTCAGTGAAAGGAAAGATAACCTTTGTGGTGGAAAACGGAAGCACAGCTTTCAGTTCCCATCTGCAGCCAGCCTCTGGAGACAATAGTATTAAGGGTGATGTGAACTTCCTCTGTTCATCACCACGGGACAGGAGCCTCCATGCAGTCATCTGCACTTCTATAGCAACGCTATTCAGCTCCTTGCAGCTTCTTTTCTGTCCTACTAGAGACATCCAACTAATGCCTGCCGCCTTTAACATATCTGGGGGTAACATTCCCGTGTTTCATCTGTTTCAAAGGACATTTATGGAAATTAGGCGGCAATTTTATCCCTAGTAAGCAGACTAATATTCTGTCACTCTGCCTTACTCAAGTGACTGTTGCTCTTAATGTTAGGTGGTTTTGGTTAAGTGGCATTAAAGTTTTGTGGACTAAGCAGTAGGATTTCATTGCAAATGCATTGTCCCATTTTAGTGGAAGCTTTGAATGAGCAAGTTCCATCTTAATAAATTATTTGGTTCGACCTGCCTTGTGACTTATACTATCATAAGATCCTGCCCTTAATATTAAAATGTAAGCACAGATTTCCTCTTCCAAGGCTAAAGCTGCATAAAAAGACTTACACTGAAGCTAAGAAATCCTCTGTCTGGATCAAGATAATTTTCTTCTGAGAATAAGGAGAAACAAATATCCACGCTCCTTGGAGAGGATGAAATTCTGCTGTAGATTGTTCTTCCTCCGTTGTGTTAAAAAAAGGAATCTTGACTGAATATATAGTCTGTTTCCAAACTATTGGCATCTTTCACAAATATAGGCTGGCTGGCTTACGAGCAAATAGCACAGTTTCTGTAGCCAAAGATAGTTGTCATCATGCACTTATTAATGAGCAGACATATCTCTGAACATCAAAAGCTGTGCTATTTTCAGAGAGGTCCTTTCAGATCCTGTTTTCTGGTTTGTTTTTTTTTCTAATTTTTTTTTCCTTAGCCTCCTGCCATTTTCTTTCAAAGCTCAGCAGTAGAAAGCAGAGAAAAAAGGGACCTAGGACAGGAGATGCTCTCATCTGTCCAGCTTCCCCACATCAGGAGCTACTCCATGTATGTCATTCCTGGCAGATGTTTGCCTCATCTGCTCTTAAAAATGTCCAGTGATGGGGCTTTGACAGTCTCCTTAGGCAATCTGCTCCAGTGCTTTGCTGTACCTGTCATTAAGAAGGGCTTCCTGATATCTAACCTGCAATTAAAGGCCATGATTTCCCACACAACCGATCATCAGGCTGACCTTACAGCCAGACCACCTCCACCAAGTCAACTGCCATTTCCTCACTAGATCCTCTTTGCCAACACTGCTCCTTGGGCAATGTGCTCTATGCTGGCAGTAGCAGTAAGGTGATGTGTGTGTGTGTATGTGCCACTGGTCTTGTCAAGTGTCCAGCCCGGTGTCCCCAGGGGCTGGCGATGGGCAGGTTTCCCTCTCGGATCCCATGCAGCTGACGGGAAGGCGGCTGTCTGCCAGTAGAGGGTATTGAATTAGGAGATTCAGTAAATCCCAGGAGAGGCACTGCCACAGTGAAGTTGCAGCAGTTTTGCACTGATAAAACTAGCAGTGCTAACCATGGTTCCAGGCCTCAGAACACGAGCTGATGCCTTTTTTGTCCTGGAACAAAAAGTACTGTGAGAGTAGTCATATTGTCCCATATATTACATACATGCAATCAATCACATCTAGCAGTTCGGACATACATTTTTTGATGAGAGCATTCCAATAATGATTTTAGCAGTATTAAAGCTTTTTTTAAAAAAATCAGAGTGATCACAGATTTGGCTTGCGTTTTTTTGCCGTTGTTTTCTTTTCAACAATAGCCTCCCATGGCAGCCAGGCCTGATGGCAAAGCTGTAGATGCCGGCTTGCTGCGAGTGAGCTTGAGATGCTGGGGAACCAAGGCAGTCACTGGTGTGCAGCAGTGGTTGAGAGTGGGTCAGTGTAGGCACAGCTATATCACAATATTACCATTGCAAGATAAATTCTGATCCACTTTTTTAATGTGCTTAGAACAGGGATGAACATTTTAAGAGTGTTTCCTTCTGCAAATTATTTACAACTGGAGTATGGTAGTAATGAATTAATGTTAAGATACTGGAGAGTTAGTCCTGGTCAGAGTAGGTGTTTTTCACAATGGAAACCAGCTAGCTAAATTAGGTATATTTCTGCTGCCTGAGCAAATTATGGCAGTATGTAGCTAAACAGGTTTTGATACTAGAAATTTCAGTGACATCCAAAATTAAATAAAGCAAAGTTTGGATCAGTAGGAGCAGGGGCATGTTGCCACGAGCAGGGGTGAATAACCTTTGTGTAACTGGTAGTTTTGGTAAGCGGGTCAAGGTCAGTGGGGTTTGCCTCTATATTTTGACAGATGCACTGCAAACACCCTGATATCCATTTGTTTTACAAGGTGTGTGTGTGCAGCAAGATAACGCTCCAGAGGGTCACTGGCAGGTTACAGTGTGCCAGCCGTCACATGCACAATGTATTGCGTGGTGCCAAGATAAAATTTCAGGGATCTGGGGGCACCAACAGCGATTCAGAGCCCCACACAACACCTGTGCCCCACCAATATCTCCCTAGCTGTCCATCACTGAGCATCCCATTGGCATCTGTTTTCCTGAGCTGACAGGTCTGTTTCTATTTGTGCAAGGCATTTTTAAGGCATTCATCCCCCAGTTGTCATCTAGATGACCTGGAAGAGCTTCAGTGAGTTGCCCATATTCCTTCATGGAGGAGAGGAAAGGACAAAGTTTGTTTTCAGAATGAGAATTTGGGTAGGGAGAGTAAGGGGGGGGGGAGGTTCAGAAAATACAGATTTGAACTTTGTATTCCATGTAGCATGGAGGTAGACAAATTGTGTCAGAGAGGTTTCAGTTTCAAACTAATAATAAGAATGCATTTAAACCTTTGTCAATATAAGAGTGATTTCAGATGCTCAGGAATCCTCTTTCTTGTGGTTTTAAAGAAAAATTTTAAACATTTTTTACCCCATAACTATTGAGGGTGTAGAATGAAAATACCTATAAACTGCTAGAAACAGAATAAACTTGTTTCCCACTTCCCAGTTCTTGTAATAATCATCACTTTTAGGTACTTCTCAAAATACACCTTTGGACTAATTTTGCACTGTTAAAAATGGCATTTTCTGTTGGGCAAACTGTGTTCACGCCCCATGGCTGGCAAGCAGAGGCCCGAGTCAGAGCCTGCTGGAGTCAAGGGGCTTTCGTTGAGGTGCAGACCCTTCATGTTTTCCTAAAAATCGACAGTACTGTTAGCCCACGTCTCCCCTTTCCCACCCCGTCTCCTCGGGGAGAGGCAGAAGCCTGTTTGAAGACAAACAAGTCACAGAGCCTGCAAGGTGTAAATATCTTTCATGAATGCCAACGCTGAAAAGCCTGAGTGCTGGGCGTGTGACATGCGACGACAGGCGGTTCACGCTGCGCAAGGGGCGAGCAATATGCCAGTGCTGCCACAGGCGCCGAGGTGTGCCCGGATGGCACCTGGGCATCCCTGGACACCCCCGCCCCAGGAGCACACACGGGGCAGCAGGAGGGATGGGGAGCAGGGTACCTGCTCCTTGCCCCGCTGCCTCTGCCCGCACCCCTCGCCCCCGATCTGGTCACCCCGCCTCTGCCCTCCTCCTCTCCCTGGCTTCTTTGGGCAGGGGCTGATTTAAATAGGTTGGCAGGGAGCCAGGAGCTCATCATTTTAATGCAGTGTAAAATGGAATGTGCATAATTATATGCAAGCCATATGTGAGGGAGACAGCTCAGCTGTGAATTTCAGGAGGCTGTGAGAGGGAGAGAGCGAACAGTCAGGAATCAGATGAGATGGAGCGGAACGGAGTGCAAGTGTCACTCAAATGAACAGTGTAATGAGCGTATTGCTGACACTCCTCCTTTCACCTGCTTCTCCCTTTTGCTTTAACTCAAAAGCAGAAAATGCTCGAGATGAGAAGGGAAAAATACTATATGCGAGCAGGATTGCTAATGGGCTCTGGTAATGTCTCCATTTAAACTTCAGCTTTCTTAATTAACAGCGTAGTTACAAATAACCAGTAACTTTTAATGCATCTTTGTCATTAAATATTTTGACCACATTTGACTGAAGGATCATTGTTCTCACTAGATGATTGCTCCTTTCAAAGCTTCACTTAAAACATGGAGGGGGAATCAATTTATTTGTAATAGTATTACATGTAAATTATGAGTATGAAAACTTTTTTTTTTTGGCCTTACTGTTAAACTGAAAATACAAGTACATTATCTAGGGATCACTTAAGCATGTCAAAAAGTTTAAACAAGTACATATGTAATGTAATCCTGAAAAATGCAATGGAGTAAATTGAAACCCTGAGTTTCTCACAGTTTCCAGCTCAAATATTTCATTTTGGTTTTGTCTTTTGTTGTTTTAATTATTACTCCACAATGAATTTGCATGTTCAATCTAAGCTATGTAAGAAAACAGCATCCCAAGTTCTCGTATCTAAAAGGTGTACTGACTATTTAAAGAAACTTTTTAATAATGTTGTATTTTGGGATTCCCGTCTGTTTTAATGATCTGAGCTGTTATGCTTTTAGCTATTTTTTTCCTTCCATTATTTGTAAGTCCCTAAATAGGCCATTATATTTCCCTTCAGGCTAGAGATGAAGATGGACATGCTGAAAATTTTCCCCAGCAGCACTATGCTAAGGAAACTCCAAGACTTGCCTTCAAGAATAACTGCGAACTACTTGTAAGAATAACATACTTACAACAAGTCTAGATTGTTACTTTAGCACAGTGAAAACCGTTTTTTTTAAAGGCTTTTGTTCATTATGACATACATTACGAAATATGATAGGTTTTTTTACTGTTTTCACGTTCTAATGCTAGTTCTGCTATCCATGAACAGTTTAAGATCTCAAATTGCTTGAAAAATATCTTATATTTGATGTCAGCACGTGAATGGCCTTGTCTTACTACCTTGACTTGCACTGGTAAATCAGGGAGAGCCATGCAGGGAGTGGCTGGAGCTGCACAGAAAGCCCCCCCCCCTTCCTCAAAAGTGCCCCAAAACTCACTCTCCCATCCACCTTTTATCTCTGCCTTGTTTTCAGGTGGCAGCACTGCATTTCATTGTGCTAACAGGCAATCCTCCCTTTAGAGCTCGCCTATTCCTCCCCTTCTTAGCTGCATGCAATCCAAAGCATCCTCTCCTCTCCACTCCTCTCCTCTCCATTCCTCTCCTCTGCTGCGGGGAAAGAGCGAAAGCCAGGAAAGCACATACAGGGAGCCTGGAGTGTTTACAAGCCATAAGAGAGATGATATCAGCTGTGAAAGAATCTCTGTTCCAAGGCAGGGTTAATTCGCTGTTCATTTTAGCATTTGCAGCTAGACGAGATTAAAAGCAAGCCGGAATGGCTCATACAAT
>NW_008239110.1:6653374-6662678 GCF_000691975.1 Corvus brachyrhynchos
TGGCTATTATATTTCTATTAAATGAATCTGTTGGGACCTAATGTTCTTGATTAGCTTGCGAAAACGAGTGCTCCACCATGAGTTTTTCTGTTTGCCTAAAGTAAACAGAGGATGAATTGTAATACATTTAAAAGAGATTCGTGCATGGCTTTAGAAAAGGGAGGTTTAGATACATCGGTAGATCTCTCCCTTGCATTCGCCTTCCTTCTGGTCTGTGCTTAAGTAAACTGTATCATTTGGCTAAATGGAAGTGTTTGTGGAGAGTCAGTACATGGGGTTTTGCTTTGAAACATTTCTTTTTTTCTTGTAACCAGAGAAGAGGCGGGTGGCAGTGGAGAAGCAAGCTGTGTTTTATCTGCGTTAAAGCCCATGCCTGCCCTCCCAGGATGCAAGGCCAAGCACTACTCTTGGTGCCCCAGGTGCAATAGGCAGTGAAAGTTGAGCTGATGAGCTGATAACCCAGTGCTGAAGTTGGCGCCCAGGTCCAGTCAGCTGGTCAAAGAAGCCCACACCAGGAGGCAGCAGCCCCGGGGTGGTGGCCAGTCCCTGCTCCCCACACTGGCCAGAGTGCAGAGCATCTTGGCCACACCTGCACTACTGGGCCCACACTCTCCTACCCCACATGTGTCCCCTGTGCTGAGCCAACCCTTGCTTAGGTAAAGACAATGTTTTTTAGAGCCACAGGTGTCACTTAGAAGGTTCAGTTTGTTTCCAGTATAATTCTCCCCAGCCAAAAGCAAGGTGACCCGTGAGATCTGGTCTTGGTTCCCCTTAAACCCTTTGTGAAGTTCCTGGTGGTTTCAGGCATAGCAGTGTTACACCCTAAGGGGAGGAAACTAGACAAACACAAAAAGTGGTTCCCTGGTGTACTCATAGTTCTTGTGCCAAATAAATGAAGCTGTTTCTTCAAGGCCATGCTTAATTACTGTGCTGCTAATCAGGCCTGACGAACCATCACAGCACACCAAGATGCTCCCAAAGTCAGTAGGGCTTCTTGGTGTTGAAGGAATTTAGGAATAGAGACAACATGATATAAATCATACAGTATTTCCATTGAAAATCTGCTTTATATTTAGTGCAAGCCATCAATGAACCAATTAACCCACTTTGTGCTATTAAAATCAGGCATTCTTTTAATGCCCAGTTGCTTATTCCTCTATTAATACGCATTTAAGTTTTTGCTTTATTATATCACCACTGTGTCTGGCAAAAGCTCAAGTCATCAAAGTTAGTCTTTCATGTGCTTTTTTGGACAAGTTTCAATTCTTGTTTAAGGAAGTAATAAAAGCAATTTGTTATAGTTTTATTTTTCCTATTCTATTGGAAACAAAATTGGCAGGGATGTAATCTGTACTCAATTTGTATGTGAAAAAAAAATAGTAGAAAAATAATGAATATGTACCTCTGCTATCTTTAAAGATGTATTTTAGGAACTTTCAGTGAAAATATGATGTTGAGCCTAGGTGTGGGTGGTGGGGGAGCTAGTGTTATTTGTTGAAGATGCTGTGTTTCACAGAGAGGTGGTGTTATTCCTTCTACATTTTACTTTTTGGAAACAATGCTATATTAAAATGTGCTCAAATTTCAAAAGCTAATTTCACCAGAACTGGCCATTAAGAAACCTTCTTTCTCTTAAAGGCTAGTCAGTATTCCTTGGGAGAGGCGGGGAAAAAAAGTGAAAGAAAGGAGTGGGGACAGCAGATCCTCTAAAAAAATACTTTCCCAGTGGTGAAAACTTGCCCAGAATCTAACAGCGCAAGTCAGATGCCAGCTGAGTGAAAAGACAAGGTTTTTTAAGTGAAAGAGAAACTGAAACTTGTTTATACTTTTGAGAATGAGGGAATCCTTGGAGTTTTCTGAGTGCAGTTCAGATAAATAGAGTAATAGTCTGTCAGGTGAAATTGGAGGCTTCAGCACCAAAGTGCTTTCTTTGCTTTAGGGTTTAGCTGCCATTTTCCAGTGAGGTTTGTTTCAGCAAGGGCAGGCTTCTCTGGGAAATGCTCCTGCTGGGAGAGAGCTGCCAGGCAGGATCCAGGGCTGGGTTGCTGCTGCTGGGTCTGCATGCCAGGGCTCTCCCGCAGGAGCCAGACTACACTGGCTGAATCTTAACATCCCAGGTCACAGGCACACACAGCAAGCTTTAACTCTTCAATACTTGGAGAGATTTTAAAGCATGGTAACATAGAGTATTGCAAAAGTAACGTGGAGTATTACAAATTTTATGCTTTCTTCATTGCTTACACACCACAAGAGGAGATAATTTGATGAGGTACAACAGCTTTTCTGTTTGTTTTAGGCTTTTTTGAATGTGAGCGAGTTTGACAGGAAATAGAAGGAAGAAAGGTATCATTTAGGCAGAAGAAAACCCTGAAGTGTATTCAGTAGTTCTGCTCATTAGGAAAAGCAGTGACAATTAAATATTTTGGTTAGTATAGAAAGCCATTTTGCAGTTATGGGATTAGAATAGGGTACTCATTTCCCAAGCTAATTCCATATATGTTGTGTCCTGGCATTTGTTGTAGGGCACTAAATCCAGAGGGGTTAAAATGCTCTAATCAATGAGCACATCAGATTTTCCTTGTCGACTTTACAGTATTTTTGAGAATCATGTTGTCTAAAGTTAAGCTATCCATGATAAATATCGGGAACTACATAAAAGAAATCTATTTTTAAAGAGCCAGGTCAGCATGCTGTCTTGGCCAGCCATCCATTCTTCTCCCATAGGCACTGCCTCAGGATTTTAATTTCTTATTCCGTGAGTGGCTGGAAGCTTTTCTTTCAGGCACATCTCTTTGTTTCCAGAAGGAAAAGGCAGAATTTAGTCCCCACTGTAAGCTGATTGTCAAGGAACAGTACAGTCCAGCTAACAGTGGATGTGGGGAGAAAGATGGGATTAACTGCCGAGAAAGGGGACGCTGGAGTGAAAAGGCCAGCAAGAAGCCCACAGCCCCAGCTCTAGCCAGATGAAATTCCTGAGCCATTGCCTAGAGAAAGGAAAAATCCATCTGGCACCTACCCAGGTTAGTCAGGGTAGGAAGAGTCATGCTTGGTTGCCTTTTAACAAAAGTGGGAAAGAAAAAGCAGCAGTTCGTCCTTCCTCCCCCCATTTACTCAGAATATTGAGTCAAGGTTTCAGATTGGCATGCTGCTGTATGAGGTAAGGAGGTTTTGATGGGTTAAGGAAATTAAACATCAGGTTGCTTTCCAGATCATTTGTTTATGGAGATGATGTGAGTACCACCCACTGCTATGGGATTATATGTAAAGCAAACAAATAACCAAACAAAACATAAATATCCTGAAAAAAAAATTAATTTCCAGTCCTACACCCAGCTGAATCCATGCTTTTCCTTCAGTAAAATCATGATCTTTTCATCTTTGAAATCAAAAAGTCTGTTCCTAGTAGTTCTGCTCTGAGAGGATAAATTTGTGAATGCAGTATGAGAAAAATTATAAGTCCTGGTACGTAGAAGCTATTATGTAAAAGACACAATATTGGATTTAATGCTATTGGATTTAATGCAAACTCACCTACGGCCAGTTGTCTTTAATCACTGACAAAAAGAGGCAGAGAAAACTCTGAAAACACATCTACAAGGGAAACATGAAATGCAGAATGTTCTCTTATGAGCAAAAGGCCTTTGGGGAGGCTGTGGCAAAGCTGAGGTGAGCCAGAGCTAGAGCTAATGCTTTGCTTGAAGTTGTGGTCACTCTGCTCTGCTGTTCCAGCACTAGAGGCAGAGTCAGGACAAACAGCACATGTGGGGCACCCAGACAGGGCAGTGGGCATGCAGGCAGGTTAACTTCAGAATTATGGCACTGGAACATGGGAAAGATTTCATACCTAGACGGACATTAAAAAGCACTGAGAATATTTGTAATCAGATGACGCCAATAGGTTTTGCAGTTGTAGTCAAGTTAAATGTAAATATGCATATTGGTATCCTTTGAAGGCCATGAGAGTTTTGGTTTCAGAAAGTGAGGCTTAAATTCATTTTTTTAAGGTGCCTGACCTGCTTACTGTGCCCCAGTGTCAAGCAAAACTGCTCCCTGTTAGTGCTTCAGCAATAGAAGAAAATACCTCTCAGTCCATTTAAAATCACAGTGCCTTCAAAGAAGGACTGAATTAGGAGAAATAACTTTGCTCGTTCCGTCTCTTGCCCTTCCAGCCTTTTTGTCTTCCCTGCTGTCTCCTTATTCCTAGCAGAGTGGAGAGAAAGAAAGAAGTTCACTTCCCCTTGTGCTTTCCCTGGCTCCTCCTTCACCCTGTTAGGTGCAAAGTAGAGGAGGGAGAGGGAGAGCACTTCATTCTGGCCACAGATTGGGGATGCACAGGGCTTTTGGCCAGATAGCTAGAGCAGGAGTGCTGCCCAGCAGCTCTGAGGGATGCAGGGCCACATCTAGCCTGTCAGGTACCAATCCTGTGATCAGGAGGCGATTCTGCCACACTGGAGAGGCAGGAGGGGAGACAGGGAAGAGACCTGTGACACCTTGTGGAGTTCCAGATCATAGAGCTACCGAGCCTGGTGAGAGTTTAAAACCTCCACAACCATGCTTAAATGCTGTTTCAGCATCATTCGATGTTTGTCTCACTGCTGGTGCAGTTTTTTGGTGGTTTTCTGATGGATTTCATCAATTCCTTGCTCAGTTTGCCATCACAGTCTGAGGGCAGCTGGTACTACTGCATCAGTTGCACTGTGGCACACGCAGTGGTTCAACCAGATGACTGTGCAAAACCCGTAACAGCTGCCGGAGAACCCACTGTTGGTTTCAGGGACTTTGGATCAGGCACAGAGAGCTGTCAGAATGGTGGTTATGGCCCTGGAACAAAAATATGGAGAAAAGCAATTGTAGCAGTGAATTGATACTGATGTTCTTAAAACCTCAGTAATCTTGGCCACATGAAATTCAAGCTTTCTTGTGACTGAAATAACAGTGACGCTTAGGTCATATGGTAGATTAATCGCCTGTAGTGTTTCATTTTCAAAAACTAAATTGTCCATGAGCAATGGCAGAGTATTTTAAAAAGAAACTCCCCAAAACCCCACTGAAAACCTTGCACTCTGTTTCTTTTCAAGTAAGGGTAACAAACCAGTAAAAATTATTCTAAAGGGCTTTTTGTCCTTAATTGCTGCCAGGCTGAATGAAGGGCTAAGTGGTGCTCGCCTTATATGCACATTCCTGTTGAAGTCCATGAGTGCTGTGTAAAAGCACTGAAAAAAGGCAGCACTCAGACCACGGGCATATTTGCAGCCCTGGGGAGAGAGAGCCCTGACACCCAGCTCCAGCTGACCCTCCCTGCCTGCTGCCTGCCGGCACAGGTAGGTACCACGGGGCACTGGGTGCCTTGGCATCTGTGCCCTGATCGGCATCTCGCTGGGGTAACACAGGAGCAAACACAGAGCTGCAGCCTGCCAGCCACCCCGCGATAGGCTGTCCCCAGGAAATGATAGTCTCTGTGCCTGTCTGCACAGATCTATTTTCTGGTTTAGAACAAATGCAGCCACTGTCTTGCCTGGCACACAAGCTGTGTCCTTCTTGCCCTGCTTTTTAATGATATGTTTTTCTATCCCACAATGGAAGTGAAGGCCATTCCTCACATTGCGACAGCATGGACTGGAGCTGGGAGGTTTTCTGGGCTGCAAAAGACCTTCTAGGAAGTCTCGAGAGATTTCCTTGGTCTTTCAGGCCTTCTGCTCCCCTTCCCCTGTCCTGCACCGCTATGCTGCTAAAGTAATAAACCTTTATTTCTTAATTCATACCATGTTTAGGACTCCACAGCCTCTGATCCAAAGCCCAGTGAAATCAATAGTATCCCTCCTGTTAACTTGAGGTGGGCTCTGAACGGGCTACCTTATGTTCTGTAAACAAAGAAAGGTGAATGCCTGCTTTGAGACATCTTTCTCCTGCCTGACCAAAAACTGCAGTAGGCCAGCTAACAGCTAATTTGAAGTGTAGAAAACATGATCTTATTAATAATATCTAAGCTGAAGGCTGTCATCAGAGACCTGTTGTAGGAACTAATGGAAAACAAAGCACCGTTATAGCAAGTCTGAGGTAGTAGACTTTCTACTGGAAATAAGACCCAAACCTCACTCCTTCTACACCCAGGATTAGCGAGTGACCATGACCTGCAGCGCTGAGGAGGCTGAGGCATTCCCCATGCCTCCCGCAGAGGTGGGCAGGGGAGTGCCAGCCACACTTGAGAGTGTCAAGGAAGGCAAGGCTCTGCCAGTTCCCAGCAACACATAAAATACAAAGAATAAAATTCACAGGAGCATGAGGAATGGGCAGAAGGAAGGGAAGGAAGAGAATCTGTCATCTTCCTTCCCAGTACAAGCATTAAAATTTTGATTAATAAATCTGCACTTACTGATGACCTCTGAATAATTTCTCCAACCTTAATTTCTCCTTACTGCAATACTGTGTTGTATTACTCCAGTTTTACTCTTTACTTTCCTTATTTGACATGTTTACTGAAGTTATAATTTTCATATTAAACATGTTGTCACTGAAAAATTGATTTTTTTAATATTAAAAAAAAGCCCCACAATCTTTTTATTGACCACAAATTGAAACATGTAAAAAGTTAAGAAACTACTAGATGAAAATGCATTTGTTTATTAGCTGACTACTTCTTAATAATGATTTCAGTAAATTTTAAAGTAAAAAAGCCTGGAAAAAATTGTCAGCCACTCCCCCACCCAAACCTCTATAAATCTGAAGGAAGAAAAAAAAAAAATCAGTTGAGAATTGTGGCTTAGCTTTTATGAAACTGGCATTCATAACCTGTGTTAGGCACAGCATCTCCAGCCAGGCAAAGGAGGGGATTGCCCCACTCTGCTCTGCTTTGGTGCGGCCACACCTCGAGTCCTGTGTGCAGTTTTGGGCACCACAATATAAGAAAGACATTAAACTATTAGAGAGTGTCAAAAGGAGAGCAACAAAAATGGTGAAGGGTCTTGAGGGGAAGCTGTATGAGGAGTGGCTGAGGGCACTTGGTCTGTTCAGCCTGGAAGAAACTGAGAGGAAACCTCATTGTAGTTACAATTTCCTTGTGAGGGAAGGAGGGGCAGACACTGATCTCTTCCCTGTGGAGACCAGTGACAGGACCCAAGGGAATGCCTGAAGCTGTGTCAGGGGAGGATTAGTTTAGATATTAGGTTCCTCACCCAGAGGGTGGTTGGGCACTGGCTCCCCAGGGAAATGGTCCCAGCACCAGCCACTAGACAGAGTTCAAGGAGTGTTTGAACAAGGCTCTCTGGGACATGGTGTGTTTTCTGGAGTGGTCCTGTGCAGGACCTGAGTTGGACTTGATGTTCCTTGTGGGGCTCTTCCAACTCATCTTATTCTGTGATTCTGTGAAATAAAATTCAGACAGTTTTTATAGAATGTTAAAGAATAAAGACATATCATGTTCCAAAGGAAGTGAAGTGTGATAAGTTAAAATTCACTGGAATTCCTTCCATATAAATTGGAAATAAAATTTCCGAAGTCATCACTCAAAGCTATAAGTATTTTCTTCTTGGGGTCTGTGCAGGAGATGCAGATGACTCAGCAGGGCCTATGGGATACCCTGGCAGCTACCTGGGGGAGCCATCCCTTGCAACGCATCTCACCACCACCATACCTGCAGGACAGGATCAGGCCATAAAACTGGCTTTGGTCCCCAGGGGCTCAAGTCCTTTTTCACCTCTGACCCTGACTCTAAGTCATGCAAGGTGTTAATTAGAATGGGTTTTATCAGGTCTCAACCGGAGCCTACATGAATGAGTGTGACTTTTTGTAATGGTGCAGTTGGCCTATGTCTCATCTTACTGCATGTGTTGTTTTCCACATTGAAAAGTGTTTGAAGGCTTTGATCCCTTGTAGAGCCAACATACAGCAGTAAGAGAGTAGGGTTTTGAAAATCAGGAGACTATACTCTTTTTATTTCTCAGAGTTAAGATCCAGCCGGTGGGAAGGAGGGCTGGGAAGAGCTTGGCCACCATTCAGCTGGACTTCAGGGAGGTTTAGGGGTGCTCTGGGATATTGTGTGACTCCATCTCACTGGGAATTCCTGGGACTGTGCAGGGCTTCCAGGAATGAACCCCAAGAAGGAAGATTAGTGCGACACAGTTGTCTGAAGAAGATCTGAATGCTAGGGGCACATATCTCACAGCTCACTGTCTATGGCAGACACTTTTTTTACATCTCAGCAGTGACATGTATTATATTGCTTTTGGGATGGGAAGAAAAACCCAAAATATAAATCCTGCATTTTATTATAGAAGTTAATACCAACAATTACATAAAATCTAATGAATTTCAGTTCTCACTTAATTGCTTCTGAGTAGTTCACTTAACTTATTAAAAAGAAGCAAGGACATATTCATTTAAAAAGCAGCAGCAGCCTTGGCCTAGCATCTGCCTACATTCTCTTTTCAATTAATCAATTATAGTCCAATGGTGTGTAATTACACATTAAAAAAGTTATTGGATATCACAGCATGGCTGTCCCAGGGGGCTCATGAATACACTAATATAACACACCTGTAATGACCTGTTCTCATATCTGCAAATTGCTCCCATTTCTCTCTCTCTCTCTCTCGTTGCTAAATGAAGATGAGAGCAATTACCATTAACTTTTTGAGTCACATCTAGTCAATGAGAGAGAAAAAAGATCCCTACCAGCATTCATAATAAATCTGTCTGTTGCTACTCAGAATTTTAACTGTACCAGGCATCAGGCTGGAAGGCAGTAAATGTGCATCGGGATCGTAAAGGGTTGTGGGGATCCCAGGGTCATTCTGAGCGCATGCTACACCTGTAGACAAGAGAAACAGGCAAGCAGGAAGGTCTTGTCAGATCACATCCAGGAATAACTTGCCCGTCTTGGTTCAAATCAAACCAAACTCTGGAACTGATCCCTATGCAGTGGCTCTTAAGTCTTTGCATAGCAACTAAGCCGTGTTGCTGTTGTGTTGGTTTTTTTTCGAATGCGAGAAAGAACAAAATTTACTATGTAATGGCAGAAAGGCTTTGGTTGTGCGAGAGGATACAGGCACCAATGCTCTCTTATTAATGCATAACAAATGAAACCAAGGAGAGACTCTTAATCTGCATAATGGAGTCTGACAGAGTCTAAATTGGTGATTCAATCAACTAAAGGGTCCAAAAATGCTCCATGGAAGTGAGCTTTTTGATGGTTCCATAAGTCAAATGGGGGATGATATCTCTCAACATTTTTATAAATGTTGTCTTGCAGAGTGTGATTTTGATGTGCTGTTATCTCTCACCCTGGGAAGAAGTGTCTGTTTCCCTA
>NW_008239110.1:6662782-6669016 GCF_000691975.1 Corvus brachyrhynchos
CCCTACAAGAAGTTTTCTTGTTCTTGCTTTCATTTGCAGACGGGGGTCTTTCAGGAGGGTGTACATGCAGATAAATGCACATCAGTATTTTGAGCACAGCCTTTTGCTTGTAGTAATCTGAAATATTCCTATGCTGTACACCTTTCTAGCCCTAACAATTTCAGTGAAATCTTCATCACGCCCAAGGTTGCTTCCCTGTTTAAAATCCATGCACATCTCCTTGTGCTTGATGTCTTTCAGGATAACAGGATAATCCTGTGGGATTCAGGTGATCAGATGTTGTTCTCAGTTGCATTCACAGTAAGGTGATGGGTGTTGCAGTCTGAGCTTCAGCTAGGTCTACATTTCACTCTGGTTTTCACCAGTGCCACGTTTCTTCCCAGTTCCACAGCACCCTTTGGTTTAGGACATGGTTCCATTCACATGCCTGGCTGTCGCATCTCAGTATTTGACACCTGGGCTGGACTCTCTCTCTAGGTCCCATGGTTAACAGAGGAGGGCAAGCACTTGTAGAGTGGGATTTACTCAAAATAATTAGGTGTTGATTTAGGATCGGTTAAACCAATGTTTAGGCATGCCTGTATCCACTCATTAGCTAGATAAATACTTTCCATATGACACCTACATTGGAGGTACTACAGTCATTGCCTGAACCACATATTCCTGCGGTAGTCCAAAGTCAAGCTTGCAGGTAGAGCCATTCAATTCAAGCAGAGGGACTGCTTGTGTGCTTGAAGTTAGGTATCTGCTAACTTCCTGTTTAGATGTCTGGTCTCCAGCTTTGAAATGGGGATGCTGGAATTTAATTGCCTTTGCATGCAATTTGAGTTTGATCTTAAGATGTTAGAAGTGCAAAATATTATCTATTATTTAATGTTGTGTTGTACTCCAAATAGTGAACAACTGCATCCTTGGTATGTGCAAAGTTCATTTATTACGAATTGTTACCTGACACAGGAGGAAACAGGTTCCAAGATTTACTTACAGGTATTTAAAAACAATTTGACTGCCCAGACATAGTAACTGAAGTAAGCAGAGCTGTGTGTGGATCCCACAAAGTGATCAAAGTGTGCATGTGCACAATGTTCTCAAATTCTGCTCAATGCACAGCTTTGTTTATGCTTGGGACCAAAATTAAATTTTGTGCCTTTTTTTTTAACCAGTGCCTGAATAATCAGCTAAAAATGTTTTAAACAGAGAAAGGAACACAGTTATAGTCTAGAGCTTTAATATACAATGCAATATTCAATTTTACAGGCTGGTTAAATATTGGATTAAATTATTGGTTAAAATACCTGTCAGTTGCCTCTCCAGCTGTGTATTTTCTGTGTGTCTGACGGGGAGGAGGGTAATAATTCAGTCAGTTTCAAAAATTTGTTTTTAGCTGTCTTCTCCAAAAGAAGCTGTAACTCTTTGCATGTCACTTTCCTAATTGAGCTATAAACTCTATATTGTACTAATACGTTTTATTATGAGGAATAAACATACTTCTTCTAGACAGGCAGAGGAATAATTGACCACCTGTGGCCTGTCCCAAATGAACATTACTGCATGTGACACTGAAATTAATGTCTCTTTAGTCAAGATGTGAAACAGTTATTTTCTGAGAGCTTCCCTTTTGAGAGGGAAGGTAACACATCCTAACACATTTCTGCTTCATAACAGCACAGATTCCTGACTGCCAAGGGAAAAAACACTCGGTGTTCACCTGGCTACTGCCCCTCTCTCTCTGTCTTTGGGATTCAAAGAGCAGCTTCATTTGTTAAAAACATTAAGCAAAGGACCAGGTTCTGGCCTGAGCTAGGGATGCCTTTTCATCACTCTGGCAATAGAAAGAAGCCTCAGAAGTTGGCGCACATGAAATGTACTTAGGTGGCCCCTTTCAGCTGCTAGAGTGGTGTAAAGGAGTCTCAAAGTGGATGAGAATCTGTCCCAAATGTAGGTTTATGTAATGCTGGAAGATAGTTCTAGGACACTGTGCCAGTATCGTGTTACCAGGCCATAGGGGCCAAAGGATGCTGGAAACTGAAATATTAAAGAGCTAAGAGATTGACTCCACAGATAGAAATGGTAAATGCTTCTCTTATCAGTTATTTTTCACTTTGTATTAATAAATCTCTGGGATGGTATTTAATGTAAAATCACTGGATCCTTCAGGATCCTTCAAGATCCAGTCTCTTCCTTAAACTGGAAGCATCTAGTGCCATGAGCAAAGCAAGCAGGTGAGATTCTCAGGTGTGCTTGCACCTGCAGCATACAGGAGCATGTGCCCAGGGAGGAATGGGGTCCTCGGCAGGGATGGGCACACCCTTACAGACACAGGGGTTGCACAGGGCCTGGAAAATGTGCTCAGTTTTATCTTATGCATATCCTATTTCTTCCTTTCTGAGAGATTGCAGGGGACTGTGTTGAGCAAGCGCTGCTCTCCCCAGTGGGTATGCTCGCTGTATTGCCACAGGGCTCTGGCAATTGCCACTGCGCTGTGTTCCTTCTTTGTCACCACATCATGCACATTTAATGAGGGGTTATAGCTCATGTGCTTGCACAGTTCAGCAGTCCATCTTTAGGCTCCCTTTTCCTCCAGCACAAACAAGGGCTGAAACTCTCCCCAGAAGAAAGGCATGGCCAAGGACCAGATGAGTGCACGCTGTCCAAAGTTCACATGAGATTAGCTCAAGATCACTGTGGTCAGTAAAAGGAAAGGCTGCTGTTGTACTCCTTGCATAAATGGAGATGTTTGTCCGTATTGGCTATCAAAATCCTTCTGTTGGGATCTTGCTGAAATCTCAACTGCCCTAAGTCACCACACAGCTGCAGTGACCTCTGTGTGATGGCTTTTCTCTCTAATGCCACCCTGGTGAGATGTGTTCCTTTGGTATCTCTGAACTGCTGGTGGGGGCTGAGAAGACCACAGCAGCCTGCCTGGGAGAGCCGCAGTACCTTGCTCATGCATTTGGAAAGCATGTTGTGCTTGTCTCCATGGAATTTACTACAATCCCACCACTGTTTGCCTCCAGTTCAGCTGTCTCAGTGTGAGTTCTGGGAAAAGCCCCTATGTAGAGGAGTTTGACCCAATTTCCCCCCTGTGCTGTTAGAAAAACCTGCTGAAAACAAATGTGATTAACACAGCAGAGAAAATAGTTCAGCTGTAAAATCGTGCATGGCATGGGGAGCACACTTTTTATTTTCAGAGTGCCTTTTTGAGTGGCAGAGTGACAGCACATGGATATCATGATGCACTGACACAGCAGGAGGTACCACATCCCTGGTGTGCAAAGCCCTGGTCCTGCACCAAAATCCATCCGGGTGACTGCAGATACTCAAGGCAGAGGGATGAGGTGCTGTGGGCATGGGGACATCCCAGTGTTCTCAGGGTTCGAAAACTGCGAAGATGGCAAATCAAAAATAGCCTGGACTTTGTTGATCCTTCAGGAACTCCATGTAGCTCTGTCTTAAAAGAGGGGTTTGGAAAGTGCCTGGGTTGTTGCTCTTGGAGGAAACCAGTAGTATTTAGACTTCACATTTTATGTTTTCTCACTGCTGTGTGTTTCCTGGGTGGGATTTGCTCCTTTTCAGAGGTGTAAACACAGTGCCCAAATCAGTTCTGGGAGGAGCTTGACTTAAGGCAGATCACCCTGAATTTGAGACAGGTGCTTCATCTGAATATATATATGTAGTGAAAACCTAGAAATGGAAAGGGTCAATTAGTCCCTCCGGACGGTGCTTTAATTCTAAAGCACATCTGTAACACCCCGTAGGCTGACACAAGGGGAAGAGAAAATCACTCACTTTTCTGTAAATGAAGAAACAATGATTATCATGATCTGGTCTGAGAGAAACCACTCTGCAGTCTCCGTAGTATGTGCTGCCTTTTAGACAACCTCACTCTTCAGTGAAGGCATTGGGGGCATTTTGAAGCTGTGAGCATGCCCTTTCCTGTGAGGTTGACAGAGAAAGAGAACAAGTGAGAGAAGAGAGAGAAAAGGGCACAGCCTTTTGGTGAGGACGGGGAAGTGATTTCAGGTGTTTGTGACACCACATGAACCTTGTGTGCTTAGCATCTTCCTAAGCGTGATATACCCTGGGGGGTGGAGGAAATTGTAACAGGTAGAGATGTGGTGGAAGGAGTGAGAACTACCTGCAGATGTGGCATCTAAATAAATCCAAAGACAACACAACTATTTTTAGGAGAAGTGCAAACAGTGATAGATGCCACGGGGCTGCTGTCACTAAAATTCGTCTATAAGCAACATATTCATATTTAAACAAGTCAGCTTTGCACATTGAAATGAGCAAACACTGTCTCCATGCTTGTTTGTTTGTTGTGCAGAAGTCATCAGCTTTCACTCCTTATCCCCTCACCGTGGTGGTGATGCAGAGCCATGCTGATGGATCATCTGTCTAGCTTATCTGCAAGGCCACAAAACATTTATATCTTTTATGGCATGATAGGCTGTTCTCATGCAGCAGTGGAAAACAGAAATTTGGGACTGCCCTTGCAAAAGTACCATCTCCTGCACAACACTGCCATTCTGGTAAGATCACTTGGCACAGTTTGTACAGCTAAGTACATCCACTGTGAAACCTAACACCGGGATGCACATGAATAAAATTGCACAAAATCAAGAGAGGAGCAAGCATCAGAGAAGCTTTTGAACGCAGGGGGCAAACCAGCAAGGATGGAGGTCCTGCAGCTTCTCTCCTGCTTAGAGGGGGCCTCTGTCACCTCTGGTATAAGGCCTCCAGCTCACACCAGCATTACACTTGGCCAATTATCTTATTTAAGTATCTTATATATACTTAGGTCTTGAAAAAGGTCAACCACAGGGCTTGTCTGGGCAGGGGTTTTTGAAGCTGTAGAACTGGAAGCTTTTCTTCCAGCATCATTAGAAAATAATTGCTTGTGAATGTCCAGGGATTTGAATCTACATGTTGGGGCTCTGAAAAGGAGGGCAGGAAGATTTAAAACATTATTGAAACAGCTATTGCTGATGTTACACTCGCTGCAGACGCTGAGCAGGGAACAGGTGGAGCTCATCGGTGGGCATGGCTGCTGCCCCTCATGTGCCTTGGTACCCTTGCACTGGGAGTCCTTCTCCTGGGCTGCTGCTCTTGTGACTGTCTCCAGCACAAACAGCTCTGCTGTCCAAGGTTCATGCAAGCTGGTACATTTTTACTGAAAGTGCAGCGAGGCAGGGATTGTCCCTGTCAGCTGTTTTCAAACAGCTGTTTTCACCTAAGTATACCTGCTATTCTTCCATTTAAAATTATTTTTGACCTTTGTTTTTGATTTCCTGCTACTTGCAATTTTTTTTTAAGCCTCTCTTCCCCTTCTGAATATCTCTCTTTCTCCATTACTTTGTTTCTTTCAGTTTAACTATCTTCTTCCTCAGTTTCATGATAAATCCCCACTCATTCCTGTAGTCTTTGGCTTGTAAGTGCTGTTAGCTGTGGAAAGTCCCCTTCCCTAAATGTTGTAAGGCCCAGATGTTACTAAACGTGAGCTTTACCATCTAAAAGTCTGTCACAGTTACCTGCCACAGCTCACAGCTTGATTTCTCAGTATGACCAAACTAGGCGGGTCTCGGAATGCAAGCCCTGAGTGTCTTGCAAGGAAGATTGCCTCAATGCATGGTATTAGATCAGTCCTTAATGAGGTGCCTGTTCTTTCCTCAGCTCTGTTCCAGATATTCCCTGTGACCCTGGCCAAGTCACTTTATCTCTCTTTGTCTCTGCTTCCATTCATAAAATGGACATAATTGCACTTCTGAAACTCATGTGGAATTGCAGCGATGAATTCCTCCTGCTTGCTTTGCCTTTACCTCATCCCTTTTGTCTGCACAATTGTCAGAGGGGATAAAACACCACCAAATCAGGGTTAGCCATAGTTAGCACAAAGCCCCAAACAGCTGGCCCGGCCACTCGCAGTATCCCAATAGCACTGACAGCAGAGAGCCAGATTTGTTACCATTTGCACTGCAGCCTTGTGCGCTTTGAGGAGCTTCCTGTGCTCTCTCTGAATAGTGAAAAGAGACGTTTCCAAGGCAGGGTGCTCAGGAGTGCACAGTGGTTGTTGCAGGACAAAGGGATAAAATGGCTTCCTTTGAGGGCTTGCTCCACAGGATCCTTAGCAGAAACCATGGGGCCTTGGAAGAACCAGAAGGAGAGGGAGGGAGGCAGGGTGAATGCTCCATTTGTAAAACCCATCTTGGATTTTCATCCCTGTTGTCCAGC
>NW_008239110.1:6669444-6674630 GCF_000691975.1 Corvus brachyrhynchos
TTTCCCTTACCCTCCCCCATTTAGTTCTGTGACAGTAATAAAATAAAGGAATGCAAGCTAAAGGCATCCTTAGGGCTCTCATTGTTAGTAAGTAATCCTAGTAATCCTAACAGCACTTTCTCTCATAGCCCTGTCTCTGAATGCTAATATCATTTAATTATTGTGAGGTTGCAAATGAAGGTGCCCACACACAAATTCAGTATGGAATGCAAGTTAAACACACACCAAAGGCAAGTGGTGTGGTTTTGGTTTGTCATCTGATTTATTGCCATTTACCTCACATTCCTCAGAGAGCACCACCTGAGTCAGGAGCAGAGAACCAGCCCTTTGTACACATAGCTTTCTCTTAAATCTACACTTCACAAGATAGCAGCAAGTGACATAAAACATCTGTTTTTAAAATACAACTGGGAGTGTAGTTTTGAAGCATTCTCTCCATCTCAGGCAAGGAACACAAGGGAGGTGTGACTTTTGGTAGACAGATACGTATCTCCAAAAGAAGGCACTGCGTACAATACAGTTCACATACATAACATATGTCAAAAGGCCTTCAGTGACAATCCAAACTAAGAAGAAAACCCAGCCTGCAACCAGTTTAAATATGTTGGCCAAGTCAACTAAGAAGATCTGCAAGCTTGGGCTTCAGTAGCTGGGGGCAAATTGTCTGCCTACCAGGTAATTACTGGTGGAGGGGGGGGGGTGGTGTTCAATTTTTGGTTATCTCCTAGCATTGCATTTTTCAGTTCCAGTCAGTCAGCCTTGCATTTTGAGGTGAGCAGCACAGTGCCAGGGAGGCATCCTGCCTTGCTGTGCGGTCTGGACACATTTATCACGTTCTCCTACTCTCCCAACCTGTAAAGAGTCCTTCTTTGAATACTGTGCACTGCTCACCATGCAAGCAGCTCATTATCCCAGGCATTTCAAGACTAATTTATAGGACATTTGGCTAATTTGCATAAGCCATCCAGTACACAGAACATGTCTCCACAATAAAGTAATATGCCAAAATCAGGATTTATGTGAAAACATGAATATGGGGGGGGGACAGGAAGGGACACACACAACAACATTTTAAAGAAGCTGTTGTTAGCACCAATCTCTAAATGAATACCCCTGACAAAAAGTCACAGAACCCTGACTCTCCACCTACTGTATGTGAAGCTCCCATATAATTTTCTGCTTTGAATCTTGCTCATCTTTTTATTAAGTAAGATGGGGTTTGATCCTTAAAACAGCCTTGAAATATGAATACTTGGTGCTGTTGGCTTTGTCTAAAAATGAAACAAAATCCCCCAAACTGAATCCAGATCGAGGGCTGCACATTCAGGTATCGCTGTGAGGAGCCTCGCGCGTCCGCTGCTCTGATTATTACTTTGACACTAGAACAGGAGGACCTGTAATCCTTGAAACAGCTGACATCTGAAGCACTGATTCTTCCTGTGCTTTGAGTTAGTCACTCCTTGATCTCTGTGCCTGGCATGCAAGCCTAGCTTTCACTGAAACCTGACCTTGTGGTCCCTTCTTCTGCAGCCCTGTTTGTCTTCTGCCATTCAGAAAGGTGCAGCTTCTGTCCTCAGGACTCTGAATTAGAGCTGCATGGGTCAAAGGAGCAAACAGGAGACTTGTCATTATTGGATCCAATGCCTGCCCTTGATTTAGGTGTCCTTACATTGGTGGTTTTTTTTAATAACACTTTCAAAATAAGAAGATTGCAAGGTATTTTTTAAGCAAACCTTTCCTCTCCGAGGTGACACTGGCTTTCCGTGATCTCTAATGCACGTCTGCTTCACCTACAGTGCAGGTGTTTTTGCTCCCTTCCTCGCAAAGCCAGCCTGAGGTTTGAAAGTCAAGTTGGTTTCTTTCTTCTCTCCCTAATATGTCTTCTGCCATTATGAGGCCTCTGAAGAGCACATTAAGTCCATATTTACCCCTGTGCAATCTAATTAACTTCCAGAATAACTGTGCAGGTGTAACAGAGATCTCAGTTTGAAGGCAGCTTTGCTCCACTTATTATAATTGAAGGAACTGTTTGGCCAGCAGCATTTCTATTAGTAGTAATGCTATTTGAAAAGGAAATAACTTAGTTTTGGACTGAATTTGTAGGAATACCAGCTAGAATTGCATAAGTGGATGCATATATATCTGCTTACTTGCAAATAGAGGCTAACTGGAGCTGGAAATCATACCTATAATAAACATGTAATCCTGATGCCATTGCTACAAATTCATTTCCCACAGCAGAGCTATGGTTTCAAGCACCTATTTCAGTGCTGTGTTGTTTTGGAGGTTTGAACAGTGTTGGTTATTCATTTCGGTGCATCACGTGTAGTTCCAGTTAGGTGAAACCTGCTGGGTATTTTATGTCTTGTTCAGCTTGAACTAGAAGCAAATAGAAGGAAATAATGTGTTGAGGAAGACAAGAATTCTAGATAAAGAATTTTTTTTTCCTGCTCTAGAGTCTGTTACTCTGTTACATGTGTTATTCTGGGCTTTGAGATTAGTATTTCTTAATCAGGCTGTACTACAGGTTACATGGAACTGGCAGCATTATCTTGAACATAATTATTATGTTCAATAGGAAAAATCTATGCAGTTTTTCATCTCACTGTCTTCCAACTTGAATCAGTTTTTACTGTTCTGAGATGTAAGAAGCACATTTTTTTTCTCTGAGGATTTGCAGTTTCTCTTAGTGTTTTGATTGCTTGTGAATAGTTTGATAAAAATACCCAGTGACGTACAGCATCTAGGTTGGATTTGGTTTTTGACTGATCCCTAATAGCTGAAGTTACTGTATACAACAAAAACATTTGTAATGCTGTCAGACAGGAACAATCTCTCTTCTGCAACTTCACTCAAATTTGTTATGTGTATAGCTCCGTGAAGTTCACTAGATGTAAATACAGATTAATTATTTAAAAAGTAATAGGAATGAATGAGCTTCCAAACATGTAGTGTTTAATTATTTAAAACCTGTAATGGAATTTCAGCCCTCGTGCATACCTCAGATCTCTCACTGTGCTTGGACAAGTGCCTGAGGTTAACTGGCATGTCCCCACCTCTTAGTCACATCGCCTCCTATAGCACAGGGTGATAAATGTGCCTGGTACACGTGGAGAACAGCCAATATTCTCAGTCATGTCTAATAGTAAATACACTATACTTAACTCCATCTTCCTTTCCCCCGCTACTGTGTTGCATCCTGCAATCAGCCATTCCATATAACATTCCATATAACAAGCTACGTACGAGTGCACAGTTGTACTGAGCCACGGAAAACTAAACCTAAAGTCAGAGTGTGAGCAAAGCCCCGCTTGATTCCTGATCCCAAAGGGTGGAAAGAGTCCCACAGGGATGCTGCACTTTGTTTGTTTGATGGTGGTGGATCAAGGCACTGGCTCTGTGTGAGTGACTGTACTGGATGTTGTACACATGTGTGAGAGGACCTGATTCCCATTTCAAAACCCTCATGCTCCAAGTAGGTTAGTCAGATATGGGGAAGTCTTCTCCCAGCTTTAAATGGAGGATCAAAGATACATACTAAAAATAAAGAACATACAAGCCTCCCAGTTTTAGAGACTTGCTTGGTCTCCCTTCATTCCTTTGACAATGGATGGACAGAGAGTTCTGCTGGGAACAGTTCAGAGCCTTAGGTTCCTGCCATGATACACCCTCCCGAGATGCCTACCTCTGTTCACAGACCTGATCTGGGCAATCAAAGTTAATATCTAAAATTGTGCTATTTGCATTATTTCACTGCCTACCCTTCCCCTTGGCCAAAGTTGCTCAGCAGTTTTGTCTTTGCAGAGAACGACTAATGCCTATCTGTAAGTCCTATCTCAGTGCTGTAGCTATGTAACCTTCCTTCTCCTACTGCTCTGGATGAGGAGCACTTGACCCAGGATGGGTGTTAAAATAAATGTAAAGGAAAGCTCTTTAAAGAAAAGCAAACACTTCAGTTGCATTGAACAAATGCACAGTTAGGAGTCTTTGTGTGTGATGGCTGTGGGTCTTGGTTTGCCAGCCAGATCTCAGCTGGTCTGATGAGGAATATTTCGAGTGCTGCTCTACCCTGTGAAATTGTTGTTAGAAGTAGTTTCGTGGGAAGACCTAGGGAAGAAAAAAGGCTGGAGAAAGCAAGACAGAGTGAGTCCTCTTTGAGGAGGAATCTAAAGAACAAAGCATTCCTGAGAGCTTTGCAGGTTGATGGTTTAAATACATTGATTTCTTTTGTCCTGGTGTGCTGCTTCCACACAGATGCTTTGCCGTGCATGTCAAGCAAGGAGAGAATCATCTGCATGGTCTTGTAAGTATGAAAGGCTCTGGCATGATGCATTTACATAATAGAATCTGTGCAGTCGCAGCGTGCATCCTGCAACCAGGCAAGGAAGGAGTGCCATCTACAGTAACACAATGCATTGCTAAAGGGTCCTCTGCGATTGTGTTCTTTACTGAATAGTGCACCTGATGCCTTCTGCTGTAATATACCCTCCTTGGTGAGAAATTGATCGTTTGTGCCAAATTCAACTCTCAGTTACATGATTCAGATTGAAAAAACAACACTGGCTTCAGTGGAGTTATCCCAGATTGATCCCAGGATTACTAAGAATAGATTTGATTTATAAATAGCTTGGTGTCAGGTACGTTCTAGTGCTAAACATTTCCTAAACAGAGGGATAAGTAAGACCTTTTCATCTGAATAGGAAAAACCATTTTTTCACTTCCACCCTTACTTAGAAAGGAAGAGGTGTAGATCAGCAAGGAAGAAAACATATTTTGCATTTCTGGAGAACCAGCAAAGGTTTTGGGCCTGAGAAAAGCATCATAGTGGGCAAGCAGGGTGTGTGAAGGGCTTGCCCTTGCTCCCTCAGGTGTTGCACATAAGTAAAGCTGGTTGCTGCCCATCACCCTCACAGCCCTTGGCTCTTGTCAAAGGAAGCCTGGCTTCTCTGCAGGAATGTTCTTAGTAAAACAAGAGAGGCATTAGCAGAAGAAGACAAGGAAGTTTTCACACACATTAGTTCACCATATGTTTGGCTCTAGGCTGCAGTTTCAGACCTTTATAACTCCTCATTTATTATTTTCAAGGTTAAGATCCTGAAAAACCATGGTTTCAGATAGCTAGGGACCATAATATTCATGGTAATTCCTACCTACCAGAGACAGAGTAATCTTTTTTCTTTTTTTTT
>NW_008239110.1:6674807-6675549 GCF_000691975.1 Corvus brachyrhynchos
AGCCATCGTAATCTTTTTTTTTTTTTTTTTTCTCCTCTCCTCTCCTCTCCTCTCCTCTCCTCTCCTCTCCTCTCTCCCTGTTTGAAGTCCCTGTCTCTCCTATTCCCTGGCCATTATTTCAGTCTTCCCTGCTGCATATGGGAGTGACCAAGAGTGAGCCTAAGAGTTGCTCAGAATAAGCCTCTCTCCACTGGTGATTTTGTGCTAATAGGAGGGGGAAGGGGAGCTGGGTCTGTACCAATGGGCTCTGGGTTTCAGCCAGGATCAGTGCCTTGCAGCAAGAGAAAGTAGAGGATTCAGAATGTTTCCTCTGTGTGCGGCAGAGCAATTTCCCTTACTTGGCTTCGTCTTCTCCAGCCCCCAACTCCAGAGGAAATGGGAAAATGAATTCCACTCTCCGTGCCCAATCTGCAAGAGATGTGACATGTCTCAGTCCTGGGCTGAAACTGATGTGACACATGTTTCCCTGATCCAGGCAGATTTTGGATCTGGCCCAGGGCTGTTCTAATCAAATGTGGTTTCCAGAGAGAGGGCTTTTTAAATTGAACATACTCTGGGACGCAGGGTGGTGTGTACCATTACCAGCAGCGAAACCAGCAGTTCTCAAAGTCACACACATTCAAATCTCAAACAGCTTTGACTCCCTTCAGAGTTCTGTAGACTAAAACCCAGCAACACCTCTCTTTGGAAGTTTTGTGGGATTTTTTCATCCATTTTTAATAATGTTCAAGTAAATCTTTCC
>NW_008239110.1:6675617-6686452 GCF_000691975.1 Corvus brachyrhynchos
CCTAATCAAGTCAATCTTTCCTTAACATTATTTTTTCAAGTCAGCAGATGATGCAGTCCCTCTAGGATTTTTATGTGTTTGGGAAAGGTGGTGAAACATGCAGGGAATCTGCATCAGGTAGACTGTGAGACCCAGCCAGTTCTGCTGCAGCCCATGCTGCGGCCATGTATATGTTAGAGCACCCAGTGTAGTGGGTCCTGGCCTGTAAAAATTATTGCGTGATAAAGATTAACATGTAAGA
Source organism: Corvus brachyrhynchos (assembly GCF_000691975.1). Classification (NCBI taxonomy): domain Eukaryota; kingdom Metazoa; phylum Chordata; class Aves; order Passeriformes; family Corvidae; genus Corvus; species Corvus brachyrhynchos. Next base: position 6,675,859 of record NW_008239110.1, read on the forward strand.
ATAAAAATTGAAGATCCCTGAGCTATATGGATAGGGGAAAACAAACATATACGCACACACACACACACACACACATATATTTTTTTTCAAAGCATCCAAAGACTTGAATTCTGTACACTTCTTGCTTGTACAAGCATAAATCAGAAGATGCAGCACACCAGTCTGAGAGAGTTATGCCACTGTAAAACGGCAATAGGTGTGAGGGAGAAATTTGACTTGGAACCCTTCATTACAGGTAAATAAAGATTTCCCAAGGTTTCAGATTGCATTTCTGCTTCCTATTCTATGGACTAATGAAATTTCAAATCTGGATGACACTACTATTCTCTAGACCCAGTAATACTACATTTAACTCTGAGTGATTTAATGACCATTCAGTGGTGATTTTGGTTTCAGGTGAAGTGGTATTGGCCTCCAGCAATGCCTTAGGCTAAAAGCATTATATGTTAGCAAAAAACATTAACCTGCCCCTCAAACCTCCTCATTATTACACTTATAGTTGTGTCAACCAATCTGTGAGCAACTGGAGTCATAACAGAGGGGGTTTTATTGTTATTTTTATATTCTCTTGAATATTAAAAAGAAAATATACTGGGAAAAAATACATATAAGATATTACTAGATATAAATTCTAGACAGATGAGTAATTTTCCACCTCATGTCTGCCATACTATCAGAATAAAGTTTTGATCAGGAAACAAGAAGAGTGAACATGTTTATTCAGATACTGAATAAAGAAGTGAATTAATTAGAGAATGTAAATCTTCATCTGAAGTCATCTGCAGACTTGGTCGCATGAGATTCCTAAAGGCGGAGATTTCTCATTTGGAAAGATTTTGGTCAATCAGTGAGATAATGATTGAGCCTAGTAAAGTGCCCCTTTCATTTTTACCCTTAAGCTTTTCATTGCTTAGCAGCATCTATATTTCTCAAAAGAATTTGATAGAAGAATTTGCAATGTCAGTTGCTCCCTTTCTTTTCCTTGTTGCTGGAGCTGGGTGCAGGGAATGCTGCAATGCCTAGTGCATACAGGCTCTTCCTCACTGCACTTGTTGGCAGCTGCTCTGCAGAAGAAACCTTCTGTGACTGATGTTTAGTCCAGTTCTTGAAGGGAGCAGGATCTCTGCAGTCCCTGTGTAGGAGTGAGGAGTCCCTGGCATGACTGAAGTGCTGGCCCTGTTGTCTGTCCTATGAACAGTTCTCTGCCTGGGCACTGGTGGGACTCTGCAGCTTGGCCATCCCAAGGATGAAGAAGCTGCTCTGCTGCCTCCTGTAGCTGAACATGTGGAAATGTAGATTATGCAGAAAGTTCTCCAAGGACATGCAAGTAAATGTCCTTCTGAGGAAAGAAATGCATTTCCACTCTCTGAGGAAGAGGAAGGAGGGTATTTCCTACTGCAACCTTCCCCTGCTTGCCCCAAAGAGACAACAGGGCCTGGACACTCTGAGGAAGTATTTCTAAGCCCCAGAAATGTTTTTCCAGATGCTAGCTTTGATTTCTTTCTTATGACTTCCTGAATGTTCAAAGCCAACATTTCTTGTCCTGTTCTCAAGCTGTTTGCAGTGCTTCCCACTGCTGATACTTTGCACAGCTTTAGTGACAGCAGTTTGATGAAGTTCATTTGTGTTGTCTTTAGGAAAAAGTGAAGCTCTTGCTGGGGCACTAACAGCTTAAGGATCATAAAGCAAAGCCTCCTGTTGTGGAAAGGCACAGGCTGTAGTTCACCAAGACTCCCAGCTTCACCTGCTCGATGTAGTTCTTGTCTCTGGCTGCTGAGTTGTTTCCCAGATCATTTCAGGACCAGCGGATTTGGGGAGTGCACATCATGAGAAGTGTTGGCCTGCAAATCAAGTGTTGAACATCAAGGTGACCAGTGCCTACATAATCCAAATCAAACTGCTTGACTGACCAGCAATACATTTGAGCTACTGCTCTGCCAAGCTGGCTTCTCACACTGCCACCCATGAGCTAAGGGCCATAAGTAGCGTGGTGGAGACACTCAGTTGACTCCACAGATCCCCCAAATTATGCTTGCCAGGAAGATGGCTACAGATGCAGTTGAATGGTCTCCTGTCAGACTAGGTTAAGCCTGGAAGGGGAACTGCTTCTTGGCCTTTCTGTGTGATGAGGCTTGATGAGATCTCAGGAGTTGAGTGTGGGACTTGATGGCTTGAGCTCTGGTTTACTCTGCCCCACAGACTCTTTCATGACACACTTATGCTCAAAGGTCAATGCACTTGGTGTGGGATGAGGTTTCCCAGGCATGGGAAACCCATGGCATGCCCTTTTGGAAAGGGCATTCAGACTGAGGTGTTCTTTATATGCTTCTGAAATGTGAGTCTTTGTGAGACAGACTGTCTGACCTACTGAGGGCATTTAACCCCCAGCTCTCCCTCCTGCTCTTACCCTCCTTTTATCTTCTGCATCACATTAATTTTATTTAGGACTTCTGCAGTGGTGGACTTGGCCAGTACTGAAACAGCCATGCAGACATGCCTTTTAATCAGCTCTTGTACAGCACTCCTGTAAAACCCTTACATTAAAGATTTTAGATTTAAATGCTGTTATTGTCATTCTGTGTTATTTTAGCCAGGAACATTTCTGGGGAGAAGAACTTCCTTTTTGGCAAGCCCCACCTCACACTACATTCATTTTCCCTGAAGTTTCGCCCACCATATTTTGGGCTTCACCAGTGGTTTTAGATCCAAAGTTCCTCCCATGATTTCAAAGCCTCAGACTGAAGCTGAAAACATGGAGCTCAGCTGTTTACATACAAAATCAAATATGTAGCCACTCGGATGAAACAAGACCCAACCTGGATTTCCACCGGGCATTAGCATAACTCACATTTTTTCTTTTTGACTGGGAACATTAAAAAGCCCCCCAACACAAAGGAACCCAAGGCCTTTGAAAAGACTATGCTTTAAATACCACAGTTGACAACTGCAATGATTCAAAAAATGAAATCAATTTATCATTAGCCATTAATTACCAAATAACTCTATTTTCTCCTTATGCTTCATGTGGCTTAGACTTTTGCATAATTAGGATGAAAAATGGAGACAGAGTGAGTCTTGCGTTTAAATGACATAAAGTCAGTATTCACTCAGAAAACTTGTGAAGACTTTTGAAAGGACAATGCATTTAGGAGGGTAACATCAGGGAAAGAAAAAACAATCAGGGAGGCAAGCTTTGGTATCTTTTGAACAGAGAGAAACTTGTCACAGGACAGTTTTAAGTTGTAGGCAACTGCAGTGTTCTGTTTTGTCAACTGTTTTTACACAAAGCTCCAAACATTGTAAAAATCTGTTTTCCTTCACACCTAGCATCGCTATGAGCTATATTGTAACCACATTCACAGTGTGTTAGAGCCTGCCTCGGGGTTCCTTCGCAGCAGGTTTCAGCTGGAATGATTCTTTTTGTTTTTTATAATAATCACTCCATTCAAATGGAACAATCAGTATAAAAAAATTATCACAAGCCATCTTGGATAGAAAAATCTTGCCACAATAAACATGCTGAATGTTTTACAATAAGACATCAAAAATGGTGATCGAGGCTGGATAACTGCTTAGAGCCACACTTCGGATTATGCCTGTTACAGTATTGTTTGACATTTGGTAGTGAAAGAGCATCAGTTCCCAGTCATGACAGCTGAGGCAGGGACTTAGTCATAGTTGTCTTCAAAGAAGATGCTGTGAACTGCCCTCCCCCTTCAGGGACAGTCTGCTTGCCTGCCGGGGACCCCCAGACAAAGCCCCCAGCCCCATGGGCCAGCACGCAGCGGCTGCAGTGCTGGACATGCAGACCCCTGCACACCCTGCTCAGGCAGTGGCTGTGCCCCAGGCTACCCAGTCAGTCTCAGGAGGAAGCCTGAGCATGGGCATTTTGGAGGAGGATCAAGTAGGGAAATGTGGGACACATTGGTGAGCGGCAGCGACTTGTGCGGCTTCTGGCAAGGCTGCACCCACTCTATCTCTTGGCGCTGGGTGCTGGCAGCTGGATACCTTTTGTGATAACTCAATTAGCTGTGAAAAAAGCACAAGAGCATTTGGATATTATGCTGATTATTGCTTACCTCTCAAATGAGTTTGTCATTTTCCATCATCTCTGGGTGGAAAATATTCCCCCCCTGTTCCTCACTCTGACCCCATTGTTCTGAGAATGGCCGTGTCCTTCTGCAGATCTTCACCTGCCCACCTTCCCAATTGGCATGGCAGTGTGTCTACCTTGCTCTTCTTCATATTTGTCTTTTTCTGAGTCAGGAAATGCTAAAAGGGAACTTTAATGCCTTGGAACAATCTTTATGTCAAACAAATCAGTGTGTGTGCTAAGAACTGTGCCCCGTGGGGGCTTTGATTCCTGAGGCGCTGTTCTGCAGGGGGGGTTACCCTCAGAAGGTGAGCAGAAGAAGAGGTGAAAAGTGGTACAGACCCAAATTGATGTTTGCAGGAGGTCTCAGTCTGACCCAGAGCCTTACTGGCGCCACAGCTTCTCTGTGCTTGCAAGTGTTGGATACATTAACACTTGAGGTACAGCTCTTGCCCCAAAGTTTCTCTCTTCTTGATCAGGCAACAGACTGCAGAAGCAGGGCCATTTGTGGGATTAGCATTGCAGTTGGGATCTATGAGGGGATTACCTTGTAGGTGACCTGCTCTGAAGAGAAGCCTTGTCGATGGATAAATGGAGAAAAGAAGGGAGGGTGCAGACAGCCACATTGCCCAATAATCTTGGAGAGCTGTCAAGGACAGTGGAGAGAGGTTTCACACTCCTTTAGAGATAGTTAGGCACACAGTCCTGCAGGACACACAGATCTAGGTTTCTTTCCTTCTGATAGACTGAATTTTCCCCTAGTGTCCTGCCAGGAGTGCTCACAGCCTTGTGAGGTGGCCTGGGTGTCAAGGTGCCTTGGTGTCCGTGCTGCAGTCAGTGGCTGCTGTGTGTTCTGCAAAGGGTCTGACTGAGCTGTGTGTTACAACGCTAGTTGTGACTCATTTGGCTCTATACTAGAAACCTCTGTATGTGTGTTTCAAGCCACTTCCTAATTTCTAGATTTTTGCTGTGTCCAATGTTTGGCAGACTTCAAAAAACTTGAGCCCTTGCTGTAAAACATGTGGCTGGTGTGTTGGGTTCTCACTTGGCTGCAGGGCAGGAGGGTGAGCAGGGGAGAGGCGTTGTTCCTCACCTTGTGGCTTTTGGGGTGGCAGCCTCTGCCCCCATGGCTCGCACATTCTGGCTGGGTGGCAGTACTGGAAACTTCAGGGAACTTCCCAGACCTTTCCAGGACCAGTCTGGGCTAAAAGGAAAGGCAACCAGAGCCAGAAAAGGATATAGGAAATGTGCAGTGGTGTTCGTGAAGCCAGAACATATGCCTGAATGTATATAAAGAGACAGCAGTTGGATACCACAGTGAGAAAAGGAAGTAGGAACCACTCAGCAAAGTCGAATACATGGATTTTATGCCAAGAAGCGAGGCTTTTATAATCTTCAGCATCTGTTCAACATCTTTGATAAAAGCCTGGTCCTCAGATGTGATTCAGCCCTCCCTCGTGCAAGGTGTCCCCCAGTGGTGCTCTCCTGAGCAAGGAGAGGGGCTTTGTCAGCCACCCTCTGGTTCTGGAGAAGCTGAAAATGGCACATTTTTGCCCTAGTGACCACCTTCTGTCCTCTTGCTAAGCTTTACCATGGAGCTGATACTAGTCCAAAGTACTGTGTAAGAGGCACAGGCTCTCTTTCATCGCAGCAGGGTTTTTTCCATTGCTCCTTGTTCCTGGTTTCTCTCAGGCTGATGTAAATACCTCTGCAAACAGGTTTTGCCAAGTGTATTTCTTAATGAAGTAGTGTCTGATACTAGATTATTCTTCAAAGGTTAGTGGTGGACTGCACCAATGTGTGAACTTTGTGCCTGCATTTGACAGCAAATTGATTTAAGTATTAATTACCTGGTGCCCAAAGCCCGAGTGCAGCCCTTTTAGGCACAGCAGGATCCTGTGTTGTGCCTGCAAGGCGGCCTCGTAGCCATGTCTGGATTCCACTTTGGATGATTCTATCAAAATAAAGATATGGATGCCAACAGGAATGGCTTTATTTCCCCTCTTTGTATTAGAGGCATCTGAGTGTTACAGGATCCCTCAGTCCCAGCTTCCTTGGTGTTCCCGTATCGGGCATGAGCTGTGTTTCTGCTGATGCAGTGTCTTCTGAGTTGTCTCCTGGTGTAGATTGCTGTGTGTTTCACAGGAAAGCGGATAAATGATACCAAGTCACTGAGCTTATAAGTAGCACACTGGCAACCCGCCACTAAAATATAAATACATTAAATGTACTGAAGGAATGTTCATTCTGTTGTTTAGCCTTGGCTATGCCCCAGTTAGGTAAATTTAATCTTCTTGAGGGTTGTTGCGTTACAGCTGAATGAGATAGGCCATTATCTTATTACTGATCTTTATGTCATTCAGGATTCATGTTCTGGCATTCATGGTGTGAAGTGTGCTTGCCCCAGAGCAGTCCCTGGAAGTGTTTTCCAAGGTAGATGAAGGTGCATAGGGGATCAGTTAGCATCTTGCAAGTTTTGACCCTCTATCTCAGAAATGTTCACGCTTATTGTCAGTGATACCACTGCTGGTCCAACGTCCTGTTGGAAGAAATGTACAAAATGGTGGCTTTGCCTGTGTTTGTTGGGAATGTCTGTAACTCAGACTCACAGCATTTATTTTCTTCCCGGGTATTTTTTCCGCAGTTCCTTCCAAAATCCCTGTCCATGCCTCTGCTGCTGTTGAGGTTGGGAACAAAGCTCTTGATGACTCCAGGGTGAGCAGGGGCCAGTGTTAAGCAACAGACCCAAAGCTGATGGATTGCATTAAAGAGGAGTCTCTTCATTGTTTTCCACTGGTGCCGGGTCAGGCCCTCCAAATGTGATCCTACAACATTAATGCTTGTGACTAATCCCACTGAAACCCAGGGAGCAGCTCCCATGTGTAAGCACTGCAAAATCCAATGTGCAGCATTAACAAGCACTGTGCAACAGTTTAGCTCTTCTCTCGGTTGTACAATGAAGGGAAGGGATGAGGCAGGAAAAGGGAACGACAAGGAACACATGAGCAGAGAATCCTGAGCTGGTTGTGAAGAACAGTCATGTTCTGTACAGAATGCAAGTACTTAAAAAAATAAGACATCAGCTGTGTGTTTTACAGAGAAGAAAATGTTATTTTATTGAATGGAAAGATAGATATGTTTCACCTATCACATCTGAACTAATCAGTGTAGGCTTTTAGAAGAAATCTGTAATTACTCCGAGCATGTCATTAGTTAGATATAAAATGAATGATATTGCTCCATTTTATTACCTCTAGTGATATAGCCATTTGTATCAGAAATTCATTGACCTCATCTTAAATGATCAATTCTGTAAGACAGACTTGATTCATTAATTCTTAAGTGACATTTTTTTTCTCCTCCAGTAATTTCCTCGTTGTTGTAGAGACCGTTTTTCTGCCTTTTAGTATGGTATTGTGAGGCATCACATTACCTGCATATGAGTCCCACATTTTTATTCATTTTATCTTAACTAAGCAGCACAGACAGATTGCTTATGTAAAAAAAGAAAGGAAGGAAGAAAAAAACAGAAGAAAATTATGAAATACATGATTGTGGAAGATGGACATTTTTCATTTTTGATGTCGTATCTTCAACACTTTGAGATATTGTATGAAATCAATGAGATAATTATTGAATATTTGGTCTATGCAATATATTCAGAAGAACAGATTTGCTGCCTTTAATTTCTGTGGTTTTAATTAATTTCGTCCAGTGATAAAATATACAGAAGGGTCTGTGATCAATATGTGAGTGAGGCAGGCGTACTTCAGAGTTTCTCGTTCCTCAGTGAATTATTGAAAACAGGAGAAATCAGTAGAGAATTTGTAAGCAGGATTTCTAAATATTTTACCAAGGAAGAGAAAATATTTGTTTAGCCAGGAGAGACATAGGGGCCCACTGGAGATAAACAAATCAATACAGCAATGATACAGTGAAGTGCTTCACTGAATTTTTCAAATGCTAACTAATAAAATTAAATTATTAGAAAAGATGCCACAATTTTTTGTGGGGCTGTATTTCTCTTTCAGTCCCTTTAATTAAGGTCATGGATGGGGCTCTTCCTAGAAACATAAGGGGACTGCGTTTAGTCTCTCATATTTCTCAGGCACTTTGGCAGCAGGCTTACAAGGTGGTTTACTTCCTTGTCCCAAAGGAAAAGCAAGTCTTCACTGCAGCTGCATCTGAAGTCCTGCTCCATCCTTTACTGCAGGCGCCTCTGAGGCCAGTCTCCTCCTTGTCTTTCCACTGCAAATAGATGGTGATGGGCCAGGGTGGGCTTCATCCTGCCCCAGCCTGCCTCAGGAGCTGTCTGGGAGCTCCTAGTACCTCTTTGTGCAGCTCCTGGGGTACATGTGGAGACCCTCTGCATCTTTGCCAGCCCTTGGGGCAAGAGCATACTCTGCAAGCAGCAGGAGGAGTGTGCTGGCGTACATCCCAATTCCATACATGCAAAATAGATAGCATTTTGTGGCTACAGCAGTGAGCTCTTGCTCAGAAATGACTTAAAGGTAAATTCAGCAGCTCCACTGAGTTAAATAGTATCTCATTACCTCGTGGTGTAGACTCACAAATTTCCCTTTTGTCTGCTTCGAAAACAATGGCAAACCAGAAAATTTCAGGAGGTTGATTATAGGATATTTCCATCATGTGTGCTGACTTGCCAGGTGGGTGGCAAAACCCATACCCATGCCAAATACGCAGGATGGTTCGGTGCCCACTGCTGTGTGTTTGCACTGTTTGCAGCACAAGCTCCAGGGCTGTCTGTGATGGCCACTGAGCCTTCCTGTGGGGAGCAGATGGAGAGCTGATACCTGGTAAAATCCAGGAGCTGTTGGAAGTGGGATTGCCCCCTCTTTGCCCTGCTTTCTGCACTCCCGCTTTCCCCTCTGCCTCACACTTGGGGGGGAAGCATGCACCATGGCAGTGCAGACATTTATCTCAACAGTTCTGTGCATTTGACAGCCTTTTTGTCCACATCTTTTAGGGTGTGACACTGTCACTGTGTGTTCAATGCAGGGCTGGACTTGTTTGCACTGGGAAATTTCCTTTCTTGCAATGGGGCATCATGCTGGAATTACACCCGTGCCGATGCCACATGCACCAAGCAGCACCAGCGCCCCCTCTGCTTTATCTCACGGGGCACATTGTCTGTATGGCCAAGCTAAAAATCTGGGTCCTGCATTCCCAAACTTCAGGGGTGACCTAGTAGTTGCTACTTCTCAGTTGGTTATTTAGCTTGATTTAAATGTTGGGATAAAAGAGAGGGAGTGTGTGCATGTGTGAGTGTGTGAATAGGGAGGGGAGCAGGAGGGAGGTAAACAGCAACCTGACGGGATAGCCAAAAGCTTGAGGAGTTAAATGGGCTAATAGCCATAGCATATAGTGTGTGTATGTGTATATATACATTAAAGATATATTACTGAAAAATCAAGAATGGCACCACTGTTTATATTAAAGGAAAGCTGAGAGTTAAATGAGATGGGTAATCAGATGCCCAGCATATGTTGTTTTGAATTGTTTATATGGCCAATAGTTATTAAAATTAATTATCCTTTTAATGCAGTCTTTTCACAATCATAGTCTTCTTTGGGGTTTTTAGTGTATTTTTTTCCTTTGTACAAAAGATATAGTCATTTCAAAACAAGCTAATATGGGCTATTTGGAAAAGGCAGAACAAACAATACCAGGATATATTCTGACATGGTCATAGGCTCAACATGCTGATAGAAAGCACTGAAAATCTCTGTCAGTGAAGTATTTTGAGAACTAATGTAAATGACAAAAATCGGGGGGGGAGAGGGGGGGGTTTGTGTGTGTAAAATTCTGTCAAAAAAGTGAGGCACTGAAAAATCTGACATCTGTTTATCTGTTTATAGCTATGGCAAGATTACTCATATTAATTCTTGTTTAAAATGCCATATGAAGGAAAGGCATTTGTGCAAACAAGAGTCATATTTGAATTGTAGATCATGTCTTCACCATCTGTGAGAGCTGTTGGTGTTGCAAAATTAATGTGTTAATGAAATCACAATAATTTCTCTGAAGTAATGGATTCTGAAGCCTAGAATGACTATTTTTTGAACTTTGGTGTCTAGTGGTTTACAACTGGGAAAACCTTTCACAGCTTAATTAGTTCTGCAGCCTTATTTTAAAAAAAAATTGGCTATGCCTTCACCACACCAATAGCAACACAGAAAAGGATTAAATGGAAAGCAGAGAAACAAAACAAAATTGAGCCTGTGATGCAAACTTTTTGCTGTAGTATTTGAAACTTGTTAAACAGGTTCTTGCTTGCCAAGAAGTTTTACTCAAAGTGACTTGTACACAAGAGTGGGCAAACAGCTCAGAAAATAATTCCAGCTTGCTGAAACATCACAAATTGGGACTATTCGAACCTTACACAAATATCCTAACTTTTTCCAAGTTTCTCCTTGGAACGAAGGGCAAAGAATCAATGATGCTTTTTGCTTTGTGATGCCATTTTGAAATAACACACTC
>NW_008239110.1:6686470-6699666 GCF_000691975.1 Corvus brachyrhynchos
AATACCACTCTCTTTCCAACTTATTATTTGATACCCTTAGTAGAATACTAAATGTTACTGTGCGCTGCAGTGTAGCAGAAATGGTTTGCATTCATTTCCAGCAAGTTTCTGAGTCCTTTTCCAGTTCTCACACTCCTTGTGTAGCATGGCATCTCAGATGGCACAGGCGTGCTTAGATTACCGCCGAGGAGTCATCACAGCCATACTCATATGGACTTTGCACACTTACATATGCGTGTTGTAGCAGTTTATGCTGACTGAGGATTCTTCTCTGTGCTATGGGTTCAAGATATATAATGCATTATATAAGGCAGAGCTGAGATCATGGGAGCCAGAAAAGGGAGTGGCATTCAATTCATTAATATGTTGGAGAAGAAAAAAGGTGCAGTTTTCACAAATGTAACTTCTTTTTTTCCTGTTAGAAAAATAATGTATTTAGCAACTGAAAAAATACTTTTAAAATAACGCTGTGAAGAGAAGATTGCTTTTCTTACCTGATTTGATTTTATTACTGTGTTGTAGGTATGTGACTGGTGTAAGCACATAAGACACACAAAAGAGTATCTGGATTTTGGGGACGGGGAAAGAAGGCTTCAGTTCTGCAGTGCAAAATGTCTCAATCAGTACAAAATGGACATTTTCTACAAAGAGACACAGGCCAATCTTCCAGCTGGACTGTGCAGTACATTACATCCTCCAGTCGAAAATAAAGCAGAAGGCACTGGGGTGCAGCTGCTGACTCCAGATTCTTGGAATATACCGCTAGCAGATGCTCGGAGAAAAGCCCCATCCCCAGCGTCTGCAGCTGGCCAAATTCAAGGCCCTGGACCATCAGCGTCTACCACTGCCTCTCCGTCTGACACTGCCAACTGCTCTGTCAGTAAAATCCCCACGCCAGTTCCCAAACCTATTCCCATCAGTGAGAATCCAAATATTCCACCAGTTTCTGTCCAGCCACCTGCTAGCATTGTGCCTCCAATTGGTGTCCCACCTCGCAGTCCTCCCATGGTGATGACAAACCGTGGGCCAGTTCCTCTGCCCATATTCATGGAACAGCAAATTATGCAGCAAATCCGTCCACCATTTATTCGTGGGCCACCTCACCATGCCTCAAATCCTAACAGCCCTCTGTCAAATCCAATGATTCCTGGAATCGGTCCCCCACCAGGTGGTCCCAGAAATATGGGTCCCACTTCTAGCCCCATGCACAGGCCAATGCTTTCCCCCCATATCCATCCCCCCACAACACCTACCATGCCTGGGAATCCTCCTGGCTTGTTGCCGCCTCCCCCTCCCGGAGCTCCTTTGCCCAGTCTTCCCTTCCCCCCTGTCAGCATGATGCCAAATGGTCCTATGCCTATGCCACAGATGATGAACTTTGGATTGCCATCCCTCGCCCCACTGGTGCCACCCCCAACTCTACTAGTGCCATATCCTGTCATTGTCCCTTTGCCTGTTCCCATCCCCATCCCCATTCCCATCCCTCACATCAACGACTCCAAACCCCCCAATGGCTTCTCCAGCAATGGCGAAAGCTTCATTCCGAGTACCTCCAGCGAGACGCCTGGGGCAAAGCCAACCAATAGCTCTTCATCCCCTCGAGAGTCAAAGCAAGGATCATCCAAATCCTCTGACTCATCACCGAGCTGCTCAGGCCAGTCCCTTAATCAAGCTCAAGTGCTTCAGGAGCACAGTAAAAATGAAGTTGTTGATTTGACTGTCAGACCTAGTAGTCCAGTGAACAGTAAATTTGGTTTCCCCAGTGTGCTACAGGGTCCGCAGGATGGTGTGATAGACCTAACAGTAGGCCACCGGTCTAGGCTGCACAATGTCATCCACAGGGCTCTACACGCCCAAGTGAAAGTTGAACGTGAACCTAACAGTGTTGTAAATTTGGCTTTTGGTAGCTCAGACAAAAGGAACTGCAGTGACTGCAGGGACAACTGCAGCCCAGTTGACTCAAAAACACTACCGTGCAGTGACGGAGCTCACTGCTGTCCCGTCTCCTTGCCCTCTGGCACGCCAGGACTGGAAGCTGGCGCAGCGGTGTGCAACGTCATTGTGAATGGCACAAAGAGCACAGAGGGTTCCAAGAACCCGGAGCTGCCCCAGGAGCCGAAAAAGCCCCAGCCCCCGGAGGAGCTGGCGGTGAGCGAGCTGGAGTCCGTTAAGGAGAACAACTGTGCGTCAAACTGCCACCTCGAGGGAGATGCTGGCAAGAAGACTGGGGAAGAGCCCCTGGCCGGGGGAGACAAACAGGACCCGAACCTTAATAATCCAGCAGACGAGGACCATGCATATGCTTTGCGGATGCTGCCCAAGACAGGTTGCGTGATCCAGCCTGTGCCAAAACCAGCAGAAAAGACTGCTATTGCGCCGTGCATTATCTCAACGCCAATACTCAGCACAGGGCCAGAGGATCTGGAGCCACCATTGAAAAGGAGGTGTCTCCGAATTCGAAATCAGAATAAGTAAAGGTTTGTGTAATCACTACTGCCTTCTGTGTGAGTAGAATTGAGTATTTCCAGGTATGAGGTCAAACTCATGTGGATGTGGCCTTTATGAAACAAAAAGATACAAATTCCAATTTATGAGCACTTTCAGGAAACTATTGGTATTTGTGTTTTAGTATTGTTTTTTGTGTTGTACTGCATCTGTACTTGTCAGTACTCCATTCATCAGCAGCCTCATTACACTTTTGCTCACAGAACATTTCGTGATGGTTCTGGCTGTGAAGTTATTGTGCTGTGTATGTCAAAGTCAGTGATTTTCTGCCTAGAATATGGTTTAGGTCTGGGCCATTAATCTGTTTACTTATTCCAGCTGAGTTACACAGCAACTCAAGCCTTCACAATGACTGAAATTGCCCTGCAGCATAGCATAGAGCCAGATGACCCAGCAGCTTCCTGCTAGCTCAAATCCAATGGACGTAGCAAATGGTCACCTCCAACCATCTTACTTTGCTCTGCCTCCAGACTTCACCCTGGCTTTCCACTGAGCTGTTCTCCAGAGGCTGAACTCCCTCACCATGAGCTTTCTCATCTCATGTATTGGTGCTTAGGGACTGCCTGCTGTTTGGGACCGGCCCACTATAGCTTATTGCAGCAAAACCTCTGCCATGGGCTTTACTGCCTTGCCTGAGGTATCTGCCTTTGGTGCAAGTCTCCCACCTTAGAAAAGCAGCTGAGATTTCCCCCAGCCCTGCCTTTGGTGTATGTCTGTGGTTCCTGGTAGGGCTGCAAAGCAAGGCACAGGTATGGGTAACTCCACCAACCCCCATGGCTTGTCCAAGGACAATACTCCAGATGCAGAAATTCTTGTCCTTCATTCCCAATTTCCAGCCTACTGAATCCCTCTGATAATATAGCATCTTTGTAAAACTCTTAGTTTAATGTATGTCTGATGCTTCAAACCTGTGAGCAAGAAACTGTTAAGGAATCTTCCCTGTCTGACCATCCAGGAGCTGCTCGGGCAGTCACTCTCGTACCACCTGAGCTGGGACAGAAGCCCCTCCACAGCTACACACCCCACACTCAGACAGTCACACCAGGTTTTCTCACCAGCTCAACCCCAGGTTTTCCATAACAGAGTTCTCAGATATCCCAATCCTTAAAATAATTTCATCATGATGCAATAACTAAATAACAGAACAACAGCTTGAGCTGATGCCTTTGAGTAGAGATCCGGAACAAGGGAACCCCTGGGCTTTTATACGATTTATACCCTCACAGTCTAAGCACAGGAAATTCTGGGGGTTGTTGGTGGTGAGTGTCTGGTCACCTGGCTGGGCCACAGGTCCCTGTGTCATTTGTTATGGAAAGGATCAGCGCCCATTCCCGTCCTCTTGCCTAGTTCTCAGACTTGGGTGCCTGCCCCCGCAGAGCTCAACCTGCAGCTGGCACTGCAGCTGCACACTGAGCTACCTGCACTGAATGTATTCCTTAACAAAACTAACGTAATGGAATTTATTTAGGTTCACAGGCACGGAGAGCTTCTTTCAGGAAAAGGGGAAATGGTGGGTGTTGCAAGAAATCTGTTCAGCAGTAAAATACTGATGGTTCGCCGGATGTGGCTTGGTGACATGCCAGATTTCATTACAATCCGTGGAATATTCTGCAGCCTCCAGTAAATCCCTGTCCCTGGTAGCACAAATAGTGACTGCAGTGGTGTTTGGCACCTACAGCCACAGAGAGCAGCAGCAGGGTGTGTAATCTGGGCCATTGCAGTGTCTCCCTGCTCCATCAGTGAGGGCTAATTGCACCAGCAAAGATATATAGTACAGTCAGGACTCCCTTCTCATTTGTTAACACCACATTCCCTGTGCTGGTTGCAGGGTTGGAAACGTTACTTCCCTTGATCACCAGCAGTATTTATTTACTTTCTTCAGTGGAACACAACCATTATTCTTTGCTCTCAGCATGTGCTGACACATTTAAAAGATACACTAATAAGAATAGAGGACAACTATCACATTCATGGACTAATAACCAGCATATACAATAACTCAGAAGTCAAATGAATATTTAAAATCTTTACATGCTCCTAGGTCCTCCTAGTGGGGATCCCCCTACCCACCCCTGAGGTATGGAATGTATGTCCCTCAGCAGCGATATCTTTATTGCAGACCCCAGTGTTACCTTTGGAGCTTGAAAGATTCCCTTAATAAATGTATGCATGCTTCTACCTAGGGGTAGTGATTTGATCTAGTGAGAAGGGCACTATTTGGCTGTATCCTTTTTATTAAATTTTAGGAGAGCTGTGGTTAACCCTTCATTTCCTACCTCTCTGAAGCTCCTCGTAGCTGCTTATTTCAACACAGTGCTAGAAGACTTGCACATTTATGTGCTTACTCTGTAGTCAAAGAAAGGCTGGTTCTTAGCATCTACTTCTGCTTGCCTGGACCATCCAGGCTGCAGCAATGCTGCCTCTTCAAGGTCCCAACCCCAAGAGGAGATTAGTATCATTCAAAGCCAGAGCTTAAACCTGAGGGAGTTCTGGCTTCACCAAGTTGGGTATTTTTGCCTGTTGACGTGATTATTCATGACATCACTTCACCCATAGTATTTGAGAGAGAAAGTGGGCAAACTGAACAAGCTGCATTGGAAAGACAAGGACTCTTTATCATTCGGTTACTGTCCTCAGCCCTTTGTATTCTCTAAATGTCAATAACTGCCACTGTGATTATCCTCAGGAATAACCACTTTCCCTTTCATCCTGAGTTTTACATATTTCTCTGCCTCAATGTAAGGGTTTTCTTACAGGAAAGTTTTCAGGTTGCCAGGCAAGATTAATCTGACCCAATACAGACATTTGGAACAAAGATGCAGCTGAGCTAATTGTCTAAACTCTCTTTAAAATCAACCTAGAGAAGCAGGCACTTCAAAGAGACAGCTGAGCTCATCCCAGAGTCAACAACTAAGACAGCTCAGATGAATTGTGCCCTAGGAGTGCCTATTTCTGCCTGCAATGAGGGAAACCTAGGGTGACCAGCACAGACATAGATGTCCACACAGATGCTGGAAGTTAAGAAGCCCAGCCTAGGTGTCTGCCGTACCTCTGGGGCTTGTGCAGTAGCATAGCACATCATGGTGATGGTTATTAGTCTGTGCTCATCCCCTCGTTCCTCCAGAAAAAGAAAAGAAGTAGCCTCTGTGCAGAAGAGATGGGAGCGAATACTCTGCAGAAATAAACAGCGTGGTAACCATCTCGTTCCAGTGGGTACCTCAGTGAAATGCGGGTGGGTTTTGAGCGTCTCAAGGCACGCACAAGTGATTTGCACAACTCTGATGACTGATTTGAGGTGAGGACTCTGTGGTTTCATGCAGAGCCCTTTTGCTATTTCGCTATTGCTGGTCATAGCCAGTCCGGGGGAGAAAAAGGGCTCTGCCTTAGATTTCTGCCCTCCCTGCCTGTGACGACTGAGCAGGGCTCAGAGCCTGTCTGTGTCTGTGCAGAGAGGGCAACAGGGGGAGGAAACATCCGTGCAGCCTCTTGCACTGCAGCCCTGACCTCTGCCGTGCCCATGGGTTAGTTCCTCCTGCCTGGGCCTGGGGAAACAGGGGGATAAAACCCTACTCCTTTGGCAATCCAGTTGTGGGGAGAACCCCTTGAGAGAGACTCCTAACCTCATAGAAATTCTAATAAAGTGCAAAGAGGGTAGAAGCTTCACTAACAAATGTGTTGATTTGGGCCCTTGAAGGCTTGTATTGATTGTGCTGGTCACACTAACCTGGGAGAAAAAAAGTCCAACCAATTGTCTTTTTCTCTCTTGCTTCTCATCTACCCTAATTGGAAAATCTGAGCATATTGCCCTAATGTGCAACTTTTCCTGGATTTTATTTCCCATCAAATTGTGTGACAAGAAGGAAATTAGCCAAATATTTTTACACTAGAGTTCTGGACAGACAGATTGAATTCATGTAATAGCAACATGGACTCTCTAAAAAGGAATCAATGCAAGCGTGACCTTTTTGGGCAAGTTGCCAATCTCTGGATTATTTAATGTACCAATTACTTGATTATTGAAAGTGCTAATCAGCAACATAATCCTTGATGTTAAAGTTTAGTTTCTCCATCAGGACATGGACTGTCAAGCTGTTCTAGCTTGATGCAATTTGAAGAACTATCAAAAGATGTCTCGGTGCCAAAGTCCTGCTATGATAAAGGAATGAAGCTAGGAAGAATATTCTGTTGAGTGTTACATTTTCAAGTTTGAGCAATGTGCCTTTCTAAAATTAGCAGTGTTAGTGTTGCCTGCCTACATGCTTTATGCCCTGGCGGGATCAGTTTTAACCCGCCGGCTTTGATGTCAAGGTTTCCTAAAGCAAAGAAATGAAAACCCTGAGGTCTGCTTGGATTTAACATGATGGTTATGTTAAACTGAATGAGAAGATGAAGTGGCACATGCTAAACTCACAACTAGCTTCTGTATGTGTGTATGTGTGTGTGTTGAGTAATCCTGTGTTGGGGACAGAGGGGTAAGGAAAGGAAGGAGTTTTTTTGCTTGTGTCAGCAGAATTTCTTCCAGAAGTAAAGGAAATAGTAGGTGTATGGCCACCTACAGAGCCAACGTGTATGTCCTGGGGTCAGCATCTGCTGAGTGAAAGGCCCAAACCTTCAGCTGTCTAGTTCATGCATTCTACTCGTATAAATATACAGCATGCAGAACACTCAGTTCAGAGCAGAAGTAATATATATCCCACTTCGAGCTCCTCTGCCCATAATGGTCCAGCACAAGATTTCCTGCTCTTGTCTGAATTCCTGAGGCAAGGGACATAGCTATTAACCTCCTTTTTCTTGCCTAAGAAATTTTATTTCTCCTCTGTCTCTGTGGTGTCTATCTATCAACATCTTACCTCTGCCCAGCTTGCTATGATCAGGACAAAATTTGACCTTAAAGATATACTTGAAAACAGATTTTCTATATTTGAACACATTTCTATGCTAGTCATCTTTGTTGACACGGTATTACGGGCCAGAGCCTTAGCTAATTTTAACTGGATATAGTTCCACTGATGCCAAACTAATTTAAATCTGCAGAGTAATTGGACTCATACACTTAACACCTACTCTTCTGCTTCAGAAGTTTTCCTTCACCTGGCTTCTTATGAGCCTACAGAAATTTTCCATTTATCCAAAGGGGGAGAGGAGAGACTTTTACCACCACAAAGCCTTAAACACATTTGCTTGGAACTGAAGCTTTGCCCTTGAGAGCTGTCTGACTCTAGCAGTGTGATCTTATGTTTCAAAATTGCCTGTATACCTTCTCAGGTATATCAAATCAGAAAAAGGATTTCCCAGAGAAAAAAAAAAAAAAAGGAAAGAAAAAAAGGGTTCTCAAAATAGTGAAGTATAAAATGACATACTTCCAGGGTAGCTTTCAGCTCCCACATCTTGCTGCTGGGGTGTGGGAGTGCTAACTTCCGTCTCAGTAGCAGTAAATAGCAGGCTCGTGGTACGCTGTCATAGATCACTGCACACTCTGAATCAAAGGAGCAAGTGCTGATTTCTGATGGGCTCCTCCTGCTTTTCTATAAAACCTTCTAGGGCATATGTTTCAAATATGAAATCTGATTCTTGAACTCAGTTTAGAAAATAACTACACCTCGTCTGATTTGTAAAGGTAGTAAGCATCTAGGGCTGTTGGCAAACAAAACACACAGCCAGAACTTCAGACAGCAAAAAAAGGCATAGCTCAACTGACAGACCCACAGAAATATGCAGAACCTGTGACACCTACATACTGTAGTCTACCTGACAGCTCCCAGAACCTCAGACCACTGATTTCAGAGATCGTTTTGGTGCTTATTTTCCATTATTAGTTTCAATTGTCTTATGAAATTAAAATTATTTGAACGGAAATACGCATCCAATCCATGCCGTTCCCTAAGTTGGTACAACCCACATTCATATTGAAACAATGAGTTACTCATAATTCTTTGCCAGGCTTTAAAGACTGATCAGGTGCTTTCATACATACAAGGTCTAATGTTCCTCATATTTAAGTTGGTTCAAAGCAGGTTTGGCTGCACTCAAAAGTGTTAAGTGTGAAACAGCCGTATGTGGAGACTTGAGCTCTTCATCAGACTGTACTTGTGCTGTCGAGCTACCGAAGTCAGTGGTGCAGGGAGATTTTATGGGGGCAGGGAGGAAAGCGCAACTCATAATTAAATACAGAGTCCCTAACAACAAAGACCACAGTAAAACAGACTCTTGTAAAAACACTTGTATAAACATCATCTAGACAACGACTGCCTTGACATGCAGGGGCCAAGATGCTGGATGGTATGTGTCTGATTGCCACTGAAACCTGATGAGGAGCTAAGCACCTCACAGCCTTTGTGAAGCTTGACCCTGAAACACTGTGCCCAACTTCAGTGCAGAGCAGTGAGCTCTGAACAACCGTGAGGAGCTTATAAACTACCTTTCGATATTACGAGCAATACCTGAAAGTGGGAGAGAAAGGTGCAAAACAATTTGAGGACTGTGGTTGTGAAAAAGTTGGACATACTCAAGCAGCGAGCCATAGATTTTAAGATAAAATTAAATTCTTGTTAAAAAAGCACAGTGGAAGATTGAAACAAAGTAGAAACAAAGCTCTTTGAGCAAGAAGTCAGGAGGAAATCAGACAGTGGCAAGCAAGACTTTCTGAAGCAATTTTTGTTTCCAGATTACCTGTGTATTTTTAGGTCCTATAAAGGTAAGCATGTTTCTGGGTGCCTCTGCCAGTCAAGGCCTCACAGCTGAGACCTACTAATCATGACCTTATTTACATTATTTTGATAACGAGCTGCACTGCACTCGCAGGACTGAAAGTTGTGTTTGGAAACGTGTGTGATCATCTCGTGAGAGCCATGAATCGAAGTAACCTCTAACATTCTGCAGAACCCTCAACTATTTAATGTTTGCTTCTACCATGAAAATTACAGCTGATTAAATATCTGGGCTTGATCCTGCTCAGTACTGCGTGCACTCAGCGTTCGGTGCCTCTAATGCAAGTTGAAGGCCTTCGGCACGTTAGAGATCGAGGTCCTGCCTCTGACTCCTTTGCATGGCTTTACTTCCCCAGACACAGCTTTGGTATTTGAAAAGAATGGTATTCCTGTACAACATGTGTCTCAATTTGTAATGATATCCACCCTGCAGCTGGCTTGCTTTTCCAAGAGTTTCTGAAACATTGCTGCCTCAAATTCGAGCCAACCTTCAATAGCAAATTATCTAAAGGCAAAGAGGCTGAACTGCGTTTGCTGAGAGGACACCCATACTCCCTGCTGTGCTCCATCTTCCAGTCCCAGTTTTGGACTTTCATGCTGTGTAATGTAATCATCTTCTATGAAGGCAGATATTAAAAAAAAAAAAAAAAAAAAAAGGGGGTTTGGGCTCTGCATGTACTGCATGTACTTAGTCGTGGTTTAGGGATTGGGTAGTGTTGAGTGAAATAACTATGGAGTTCTGACCTCTCTGGAAAGATCTGCATCCCATCATCAGGCGATTGATATTGAAACCTATGGTTAGAGCAATTTTCAGCCATTTATTTGGAGCCCACGTGGTTAAATGTAAAACTTCGTGTTGCCTGCTTATGCTCCAAATATTTATAAGCCTTCCTTGAACCACTTGTGCTGCCACTTCTAAGTTCCTTATCCAAAAAGAGGAGAAAAAAATGCTCTTTCCCACAGGAATTCTCCAACTGAGAGAATCTTGAACATGACTAGAAAAGATACATGATGAAGTCATTGAAAATTTGAATTCTGACCCTAAATTTCAAAGTTCAGTTAAAATGCGAATTCAGTTTCATTTGAAGCAGTTTACCAAATATTGCTGAAATTGTTATCTTGGTGGTAAAAATATTGTTCCTGTCTTCTTGAGGTGGGAAATAGAGAAAATCTAAAGCATTATTTGGGCCCAGTGCAGGTTTTTCAGTGCCCAGCAGTGCTGGGCATAAGGGAGATGCCCTAAGGGGCCTGGCACTGCACTGAGGTCAATGCTCAGTCTCACCCACTTGCTTCTTATGTGTTCTGAGTGGGTTTTTCCTCTTCATTCTCCCACAGTATAATCCACGTGACATTTTTGCCACCTGAGCATGCCCCCATGCTTTTGGATGAGCATCTGCTCTTGCTTAGACTTGAAAAGAATGAGGGCTGTGAAAACCAGGGAGAAACCCTGTGGGGACCGTATCCGGCATGCAGTCCTGGACGGTTATGGGCAGTGGAGTTGTTCATGGGAAAATAGGAAAGTGTTGATTGCTTCCTGATACTGGATGCTGAAACTTTTCACTAAAAAGGTTCATTGCTGCTTCAGAAAGTTTTGTTATGATTGTTATAATTTTGTGGCCCACAGTAACATTTCAGGTTAAAAAGCCAGGCCCAGGTGTGGCCCGGGTGAGGAGGAGAACTCTCAGAGGGAGGTACAGGCTGTGGCTCAGCAAGATACCCATCCTCACCATCCTGCATACCACTACCAATAGTTAAACTGCCTTTCTCTGGCTATATAACTGGTTTTACTGGAGAGATCAGGTTGAATAAGAAAATTGAGAAGAACCTTGGAATAGCCAAAAGCATAGTGGTTTAGGCCCACAAGAGACAGCTGAAATGCAAGTTAAAGTTCCTATTCTGATTCAGACAAAATTGGAGGTTTAAAGAAGGGTAATCACATCACAGTGGTTGCCTGTTTTCAGGAAAGGAGAGTAGAAACTGTCTGGATTTGGTTTACCTTCTTTTTCAGTTTTGGAATATTTTTTTTGTTTGGTTCGTTTTTTTGGTGGGGTTTTTTTGTTTTGTTTTGGCTTTTTTTGGGGGGGGGTGTTGTTGTTGTGGTTGGTTTTTGAGGGGGGGGGAGGGTGTTTTGTTTGTTTGTTATTTTTTTAAAAATACCTTGCAAAAGTCCAACTTTATCCCAGCTTAGAATGGGAGAACTTGTTGAAGATCTGGCTGGTTTTTTTCAGAGGAAAATTGTATCTTCTGTCACATCTGCACACCAGTGGGGCAAAGCACACTATTTACGAGGCTGGAAAACACACTGGTGCTGCACTAGCTGGGGGACACTGGGCTGCCTTGTTGTTGTGGAGATATACCCAGTTACCCCAGTGTAAGTCAGGACTGGCCCTGGCAGGCTCTGTGGACATTTCCAATGTAGAGGTTAGAAGTCCAGAACTGTGATGGCATTTTCCTCTTTGCATGATCCATGTACATACCTCAGAGTCCCCCAAAGTATAAACCAGAGACCCACTGTCAGTAATAGCCTGGAGAAAATGGTGCAATAAGTTGGGGGTGTCCTTACCACTTCTTCTGCCTAGGCATAAAAGTCAAATCACAGGGCTCTTCCCCAGTGCACTCCCTGAAGTCACAATGTCTGCTCAGACTGCAGCTCATGTTTCAGTAGAAGGGAGAGCCTGAGTTCCACAGGTGACCCAAAGCTGAGGAGGATCTTTGGCTTACAAGGTCAGAGCAGAAGGAAATCACTATCTTTGAAATCCAGAGGTGGTGCTTAAGGACGCTGCTTGTTTTCCCATTTGTGCTAAAGGTCCTCCCTGTCTTTTGCAATATGGCATCCCTTCAGTTAGCTCATGGAAAGACAAATCACAGAGTATTCAAAGGGGAAGGTTTTAATGAAGAAGCTTGAACTGCTTTAAGAATTGTGAAAAAAGAAAAAGAAAAAGAGAAAATTACAGAACTATTACAAGTAACAGATGATTCCCGAGTGTTTCCAGGGCTGAGCTTGCTCCCATGCTGACTTTAGCTGCACTCTTGTGGTTTATCTTCAGAGCAGTTTCCCTGAGAAAATACTTACAGTGCCTTTACTCTAGAGCCATGCATGTCCCAGATGAGCTAGGCCTCTTTTAGCACATCAGCATTCATTGTCTGGGTGAATTAAGTGCTGTGCTATATTATGGGAACTCTGCCATGCCAGTCCACATCAATGATTTTTTCAGCCTTCCCCACCCAGTCTCTAATTTTTCCTGAACAATAAGATGTGAATCTGGAGACAGAAATGTTCAATGGGGCATAGAATGACAGGGAAGCAACCATGGAAAAAACTGTGTGTGTGTCTGGATGTGTGCATGAGTCCAAAGGCATGTCAATGACATGGCCCCTCTGAGGGGACAGGACATGACTGGGGAGGCCATCACTGCCAGCAGGAGCATGCTGCCATGCTTATCTCCTGGGGCAGTGCTGGGAGCAGACACACAGGGATCAGTGCTTGGGGGTGGGGGAGCAGAAGGACATATCCCCACAGCTGAGCCAGCCAGCTCCTCAGCATGGAGGGGCAGGGAGGTGATGCTTCTAGCATTTGGCTCTGCCAAGCAGGGCCAAGCTTACCACCACAGGACAAAGGGCTGTAGCTCTGCAACAGCACCTGGAAAGAGCTGGGTAACTGCAGAGAGGGAACAGAGAGTGGGGAGGCTTTGCCTTAGCTGCCAAATTGACCTGCCGTGCTCTAATTCTGTGCTGCTCTGAGCAAGGACTTAAATCCTCACGTGTCAGGCATCAACCAAAGAGGAAGCTCTGTGTGGGTGAGTGCAGCCTGTGTCACAGCTGCCAATGGCTCAGGTTTTGACTAACAGCCACACAGCACCAGGAGAGAGTGCAGCTCTCACCTACTGCATGGAATCACTGCATCACTATCTGAGCCCACAGATGAACCTCCAAGCACCTGCTATAGCTGGGTCATCATCCAATTGAGTTATTCTCCTTCCCCCC
>NW_008239110.1:6699706-6712123 GCF_000691975.1 Corvus brachyrhynchos
TCTTTCCCTCATCTTTTCCATGCTGTCTCCTGGGTTTGAACTACAGCCTGCCTCCAACTTCTAGGTGGTCTTCCAATCCAGGATCAGCCCAGCCCTACTTGACTTTGGAAAGCAAGCAAAACCCAGTGTGCTTACCTCAGCACAACTCACATAAGCTCAACTCTATGGCTTTATCCTGATGAAAATTCTTTTGTGGTTGATGCAATTTTTCTATCTGATCAGCAATATTTGATGTGTGTTGAAGGCAGGTTCAGCTAGGGTGAAGAGCATATGTTGATCTCCTAAAAAGTAATTTGGGGTTTTTTGGGGGGAGATATAAATAGCTGACTTTATTGTACTGGTCATGCACGCTAGTGCTGGCACGAGGTGCATAGCATTGAGCTCTGAAGCAGTGATGACTAGCATGTTCTCATTTCTTTATAGAACTTTGCCTGCTATGCCTGATACAGATTTTTATTTTGTAACTTGATTGCTACAAAGATGCATTCATCAAACGCAATTACTGCCATATGAGCTAGTGACCAGGGAAGGTCCTTCTTGCCATTCAGCACAATGGACACTGAGTCCATTGGCAGCAGGGGAAAATAGACAGAACTTACACAGCAAGCTGACCACTCCAGGCAGAAAGCATCCAGAGCCACTGAACTTCTTTATGCCTCCCCTTGCAAATCTCTTATTGGTCTGTGCCATGTACCATGAGACTGGTTAGTGAGGGATGGAAATTAATTTCCATTGATGTATGGAAAGAGAGAAGTAGAGTGAGGTTTCATACAGACATTACAGGTTTAATTTGCTCTGCTTCCCTTTTTACACCAAGACTTCAAGCCAAAAAATGTGACAGAAAACAGCTGTGTACTTCACCTTAGTAGGTGGATACATCCCAATTCTCAGTCTAGTTCTTGTTCACAGCTCTCTGTAGACACAAAGAAGCTCATCTCACTGGGCACGTTGCCTGAAAGCACAAACGTTACTCCTTAACCTAGATGTGGTGGCCTCTATGCCATGGAAGTTTATGCTGGTCGACATATTCAATGTGCCTTCCAGTCTCTGCTTTGAGGAGGGTGGAGGTTTGGCAAGGGGATACAGGCACATTTTTGAGAGGGATTGCAGAGGAGCCAGTGTGAAGGGGAGATTGTGGAGCAGACGGAGAAGGAAAATGTGCCCCAGCACCAAAACAAGGCTGATCAGTACTGCAGAGTTTCAGGCCAAATCTGTAGGGGACAGCAGATCCCATCCAAGGAGATAGAGTCCAAAGCTCACTGTGCAGGGAGAGAGAGGGGACAATCTCTGCTAGGTAGCTTACATGGTCAGCTGACAAGGGAAGCAGAAGCACATGAAGCAATGGTGTATCTCCCAGTAGCCCCTAGAAAAACTAAGACTCAGGAGCTTATAACTGCCCGGGTGTTGTTGAGAATGAACTATAATTATATCAGTTTCCACCTTTTTATCACAGGAATTCCTTCGTCTTCCACTCCAGCAACCTTGAACGCTGCATGTCCCGATGGCCCTTGAGGCACAAGGGGCAGGCGAGGCTGAAGTGGTGGACTTGTGCCTCAGCCTGACTGCTTGCCCACTGTGAGGCTGTGTGGGAATTGAGCTCAGGCAGTGCCCAGCCTGCCTGCAGTGAGCCTCCTGCCGCTCACCCTGACCCCCTCTGCTTGTCTGCTTTGCAGGAGCACTCGCTGACAGGGTACCTTGCATGGAGAAAGGGAGCAGAGCAAACCACGTCACTCCACCGAATGACACCAGCTGGTCCGCTCACCACCCCCTCTGGCTGAAAGTCCAGCAAAGAAAGCAGCTTCCTGTCATGAAGCCCCTCCGAGGAAGTCTCGGTCCCACGGGTGCCTTTGACCCAGAAGACAGCACATCATGGATCCACACCTCTTGGAACGCTTTTTCCTCTTGGTTTCTTGCTGGGGGGGATTTTTCACCCGGGTTTCAAAAACCACACGGACCAACATAGGTACTTTTCCCTCACTGACTTCGGAGTTCAGATATTTGAGATTGGACAATGATACGGATTTTTTTTAATTTTTTTTTTCCTTTGAAAAACTGCTGTGGTTTTGCTGCTACACTAAGAATCGTGATTTGCATTGTATGGTTTTGGACCTATTCAAGTTTTGATGGGGGAAAGGGGTAATACTGGAGTAGCAACGCTTCAGAGTCATCTCTGTCCTACCCATGATGCACTTTTAAATGAAGAGTTAGAATATTTTATTGGCTAATATACTTTTCTTGTTATTTTTACAAAGGCCACCTTTATCCTTTCTAATGCCATATTTTCAGTGTTACACTTTTATGGCTTTTAATTTTTGATTTGACAGATGTAAGAAGCAGCATGAATAGTTTATACTGTGGTTTTTCAGAGACTGAATGCCAAGAGTACTCAGTAAATGTTTATTCTTCTCAGCTTTCTCTTTAAATTCCCCTAAATAGCGCCCCATTTGGGAACAGAGCAAGAGTGTTGAACTAAAGACCAAAATTCCCTCAAGGTGTAAAATAATCTGAGGGGAATATTTGCTGGGCGTCACGAAAGACTTGGATGAAATTTCAACCCTGATGGTTTTCAGTGATCCAGGAAGGCAGTGAGACAATCTCTCCATATGCATAGCCCTTTCATGATAATTAGAATGGTATGGACAAACCAATGAAAACAAGGGTAAAGTGAGAAAGATCCCCCATGATTCTGTTTCACTGTTTGCTTTCTCCTGTCATGGTTAAGAGAAATGTGCAATTTGATCCTCAATCAGTGGGTGGAGGATAACAGGGTAGAATTTACTTGTGTGCACTTGTACAGTTGTAGCCAAGAGTCCAAAATACACTAGAGCATGTTATACTGGCACTGAATTGGTAAGAGAGTTGTGGAGTATCCCATTCTGACAAATAAAAAAGAAAAAAAAAGAAAAGAAAAAAAAATACAAAAACCCATAAAAACCCCACAAAAAATCAAAAAGAAAGAAAAAAACTTAAAAAAAATTTCAGATCACCTTGTGATTCAGTGTAACTGTTTACTAACTCGAATAAAGCAATTGTTCACTCTTGAGTGTTCAGAGTACACCTTTTCTATAAGGCTGCTGCGGGGAAGACAGGAGCAGTTTGCAGGAGCAGAGGCTCTGTGTCAGTGGTGTTGGGAGCAGGGCAGCAGGGTCAGTTGAACCAGAGCCTTGTAGTGATGGTGCACTATGAGCACTATGTATATACTGTATTTCTATATTTTCCTTTGTACAGATTCACTTAAGTCAAGCTACTGTTTTACAGGTGCTCCTTATTTATTAGAGCTGTGAAAGCTTGGAAATCACACCGGGCGAGTAAGCTCGCTTTTTAAAAAAAACAAACAAACAAACAAAAAAACCAACAAAAAAAAAGGGGATGGGGGGGGAATCCAGCAACTCCTGAGTCTAGGGAGAGAGCTCAAAGACATTTTGATGAAACATCTTCAAGAGAGCAAGAATTTGAAGCACCCTCTGCTTTCCTTTTGGTCTTGCAGCGCTTTTCTCTCTCCCTGACTGGTGTCAGATTTATTAAAACAAAATAAATCTCCAAGAAAAAAAAATGCACTTAAATGTGCTGTTGTTTTATTTTTCTTTTTTTTTTTTTTCCCTCTTTGTGCATGCAGTTATTCATTTCTCTACCTGCCTGGTCACAGACAAAAAGACCCCTGAGTCTGAAGCCACAGAAAAATATGTGTAAGTTGTTCTCGAAAGCTGTATCTATGTCCCTTCCATCTTTGTGCCTCCCTTGACACTTCTCAGTTTCTGCAGTGTTTAAGGCATGGGGAGAAAAATCCCTGCACTTAGCACAGTGCAGTTAGGTCCTGATCTTGGAGAAGATCTCTGGGTAGATGCAGTGGCTGCAGCTTCATTGATTTTGAGAGGATCTGTGCAAGCACAGTAGCCTCATGCTGCATCTGGGGCAGCGTACAGAGGGTATTCTGCCTGCCTTTTGTGAGGATGGGGCTTTTCTGTGCATGGACTCCCCCTGAAACCAGAGGTTCTTCAATGGACCAAACTCCTCCCAAGTGCCCCCAGGCCTCTGCAACTGCTATCTCACACAGTAGCATTTGCTTCCCAGCTCTTGGCCAGCACAGCCAGCACTGCTGATGGAGGGCTTGGAAATGTCCGGTGAGTGCTGGAACTGTTTGACTGATTTCATTACCCAGCCATGTAAGGCAAACAACAGCAGCCTAAGCGTGCCTGCTTGGAAGGGCACATAGAGTAAAGCTTGTCTCCCCAGTAAACAGCTTGCTGCATCTCTATTTATTCATCTGAACTTGGCTGTAAAACGAAGGCCGTGTGTATTGATCTTGATTTTGTCAGTGGTCCAGAATTGTTAGCACACATTTTCACTCTTCTGAAAAACAACAGACTCTTTAGAGAAATCTTTCTCTCTGATGAACCGGTTTTCTTTTCCAGAAATGGAATCAGCTTGTCAAAAATCATCAGGACAGCAGAGGTAGAGAAGGTGATCTAGGCTAGAGCTGGCATCACATGTTTCTACTGATCACAAACTTACCTTAGCTTTCCTGAGAATTTGCTCACCTTGTGCTTTCTTAACATCTTACCCCAAAATTCAGAATGTGAACAACTGCTTTGGACAGCTGAATCAGTTCATTGTTTGCTATTGAAAAAATATCTCCAGCTGCATATATGGGGAGAAGTACCCAAGTATACATAAACCTTGAGGAAAATGCAGACCAAATGGTACAATACATTATTCAAGAGAAACCTGCTTTATTTCTGAGGCCAAATCCATCCCTTGTATGATGCCAACAAAATGAATGGAATTACACAAAGGATGTAAAGGTCCTTTGCAATTAACGGGAACCCAGCAAACACTTGCAGAACGGTGCTCGCTTGCTGCTGACATTATTTATTAAGCACTAAGACCTAAAAGCCAAGCCAAGCTTTTTCCTGGAGAACTCATCATCAAGAAGACAAAGAAAATCCCGTGCACTGGGAGATACAGGGGAAGGTTCCTGCGTGCAACAGCCATCACTCCAGCTCTTGCACATGTACGGATTTGGGATGCAGAGACTGTCTCCATGAGCGGAGAGAGGCAGTTTTGCCTCGGGTCTCAGAGCAGCCGGCCGTGCATGCATCCCTTCACACTGCTGGGGCAGAGGGGGAGTGTGCTGTGATCAAGCTGCATGGGCCCTTCTGCTAGCACTGAATTCTTGCTGTCAGCAAGAATTTTGCCCTTGTGATAAAAGGGGGTCTGCGTGCTGCAAGCACTCTGCATTAATTTCCTCCTGTGTTGTCTTAGATGATTTTTGAAGGCTTTATTTTGTTTAGAACTACTACACATGACAGTTTTTTGAGTGGCCCAATTCCGTGAAAAAGGATGTCCCTCAAAATGAAAACAATTCATGCTTTTTCCGTGCTAAATGATAGAAATAAATTTGCTTTGTTCAAATAAGTGCTGTGAGCCAAATTTGCAAGGATGCTTATCCAAGTGAGATATCCCATTCTGAGGTCCATATTTGGACACTCAAATCAACACTCAGCCAAACACATGCATGAGGCATTTCAATGCCATTTGGAGTGTCCATATATAGAACTGGATGCCCAAACTTCATTGCCTTTGTTTTAAAAATAGACCTGGAATATAAAGACATCATTTAATAATAACTATGACAAACATTTTGTGTGCAAACTAAGAGCAAATTTGCTGATGCTGGTTCAGTTTGATTCCCCTGGAATTGCTCTGGATTTACAGAGGTGTAACTCAGAACAGAAGCAGTCTCTTAAGTTGTTATGCCTTCCACTCTCACTGGAAGTTGACTTGATATTTGGGATCCATGAGTAAGGAGAGGTGGTACTCAGTATCACTCAGTATCCATTGTGCAGCTGAGGGAGAGAGAATCAGGAATTGAGTTGAACCTGCTTCATAGTGAACATAAAGGCTCAAATGTTTTGAAACGGGGAGAACTACTTTACATAGATTTGCACACATTTTAGTTGTCATTTATGTGGTATTGGGCAAAGAAATGCATTGCTACCTTGAGCAACACTGGGACATTTTGCACAGAACACGGTAAGCATCAGTAAAACACAGAGAGCTGTGAATAACAGCAGAGCAGCAGCTTCTGGCTGTTTGCTTCCAGCAATGGTGGGAGCATGGGTCCTCAGAGGTGCAATGGATGCTGACCGCAGGGCACTGCAGCACCTCCAGGGGGGACAGGGTGTCTGATACAGGGGTGCTCCTCAGACTGTCATGTTGACCAGTCAAGACCTGTCGGGACTTGAAGTTCTGTGACACTGTGAGGAACAGACTCGGCCACAAGGAAGAAGAAAAGAGTAACTTAGGCTGCTGACAGTCTTTCTCCAAGCTGTTCCCTGGTCTCTAAAGCATCACCTATCTACTGAAACAGGTAGGTGTCCCAGCCACTTCAGCCACTGCCCTACTGAAATAAGTTTTCCAATGATATTCAAGACACAGAGAGGCAGCCAAATGCCAAATGCCCAGGGCCCTTGTTTACAAATGATGCAAACATCTAAAAGTTGCATGTCCCTCCATCAGTTATCCAGGCACATGACTATCACAGGAGAAGGGGCAGCCTCACCTGCTCCTTCCTGGGGCTCCCTGGCATCTGGGCAGCCCACGCTGCAGGTGGGATCCTGCCCCAGATGGGAAGGAAAGCTTGGTTATTATTCACTGATAAGATAGCTGAGGGCAGAGATACGTTGTGATTCCCAGCTCTCAGCAGGCCTGCTTCTGAAGGACCTTGCTGGACCTAATTAGTAAAAGGAAAAGGCTTGAGGAAGAAGGAATGCTGCCTTCTTTTCCCGAAAAGTGTTGTACTCTGGGGGTTTGCTGAGGGACCAGGAGACTCAGCTTCACTCTTCTTCAGCTGAGGGAATTGAGCCCACACAGGCACATGCAAAACGAGAGAGGCTGTTATCCCTTCCCATGTCCCAGGCCAGAATCGATGTGATACAATCTGTCCTGGCTGGTCTACTGGGACACAAGCTATGCCAAGAAAGGCAGGAGAGATTCTCTTCACTTCTCAGGGAAGAGACGCGGATGTGACATCCACAGTGCCAGGAAGAGGGGGCACAGTCCTCCTATTAGTGCTTGAGGCGCTCTCTTGGAACAAGGGCATCTGCTCCTTCTCCCGAAAGGGCTTTAGAATTGCTGCATTTACTGATCCATTACAGAGCCCACCTCTGAAGCAAAGGGAGCCTTCCCTAAGCCAGCTCCAGGAGTTCAGCCTGCTGCAGCCCCACTGTCCTCCGTGCTTCCCGGGCCCTCAGCTCAGCAGGACAGGGAGGGCAGGCAGCCAAAGAGCTCCCTGGGGCAGCAGCACTGGCAGCATCACTCAGCCAGCTTTGGAGTGGGGGAGTGTGTGCCAAGCTGGCAGAGCTGCCCCAGCATCTGCCCCACATGTGCTGGGTGATGCTCGGCCTTCACATTACTTGCCCTCTCCTGAGTACCTCGGGAGAGGGATGTGGTTTCTAACTCTTGCCAAAGGAGATTGATTTCTTGCATCCCAGTTGCTAGCATGGTCTTTGGCATGACAGGCATTATGTGAAATACAATGTTTGGGGGACACACACACACACACACGGAGACACACTGACGCACACACACAGACACACAGACACACACACACAGAGGACTCGGGAGCAGTCCCAGGTATCTCCCAAAACTCAAGGCAGAGCAGGCACCCCGGCGCTGAAGCATGGCTGGATGCTGGGGAAAGCTTGCTGCCACCCTTACAGCCCCACGAGAGGTCCAGCAGGATGATTTACAGGCAGGGTCAGGTAGAGGAGCTGACACAGACGGGTCAGCGAGGATGGGTGCCAGCCCACAGGCTTATTGTCAGTCGACATCCAGGGAACGAGGTGGGAAGAGGGGGGAGCATGAGTCAAATTCCTTAATAACGTGAATTATAAAATCATTTCCTGTGTTAGGGGTTAGGAAAGAGAGCGCAGGACCCGGAGATCTTCCAAACAGAAAACAGCTTTTGTTAAGGCTTTTGGCCTAAGGAGTTTGAGGAAGACTGGGGGGGTGGTGGGAAGGGAAAGTGCTGGCACATTTTTGGCTGGAAGCCTCAGACAACATATTTTTTATTCTAGTCTTTATTTTTCAAAATAAAATTATGGCAAAGCAGCAACAAAGAGGGGGGAAGAGGGTGAAATTAGGAGGAACAGTACCCAAGTATTTCCCACTTCTTTCTGTCCCTGCCATTAAACGCACAGGGTCTCCTTTATTATATACAGTAGCAGGATTAAGTCAGCAGCCCACAGGCTAGGAATGCAACAAGTTTCTTTCATACTTATTGATCCTTTTTGGTTTTTTGGGGAGATTGTTTTCATGAAAGTTTAATTCACCTTTTTTAGCTTTTGAGTCTAACTGCCACAAATTTTATCCTGCTTCTTTGTGAAATGCTAAATCCATCGGTAGGTTTTAGTTTTCCTGGTGTAACTTTTCAGAAACTGTATATCTGCATAGCAACCCCACTGGAGGCAGCTTATGTCACGGTATCACATGTCAGAAAGATGAAAAGAACTCCAAATCTGAGCTGCTCCACAAACTTATGTCCCCCATTCTCGGACATATATCTTCTGTACTTAATATAAGTGTCAGGAAGGCAACTTCAAGGCCAGAGAGGTGCAAAGTTTTATCTTGGAGATGACAAAAAAGAAAAAATTGCCTCAATTCAGCCTTATGCTGACAGTCAAGTGAGAAACAAAGATTGTCTTTTTCCTCCTCTCCCCACTCCCCCTGACCCCCACCTCCCTGTGTCCCTGTTGTCTGCTTCCAACTGCAACCTGAGCCTGAATCCTGAGCCCAGTGTCCAGATTAGAGATTGTTGACTCAGATTTAGTGGTGAAATTTGAGCCAGGCCCTGTTGATGGCACAGCCTTGAAGGAGCAGGTTTACTTCAAGCCAAAAGAGAGATTACATGTCAGACGAGAGCCTGCCTTTTCTTTATCACAAACTTCCTGATCTCCCTCTGTTCTAACAGTGTGTGTGTGTCCCCCCACCTTGTGCCCATTTTCAATTCCTTCTATAGGGTGTCATAAATCAGGAAATTAGCAAGTGTGTAGCTGCCCTTTGCCACAGGCAGAGACAATGAGCTTGCTGTGTTTTTAACCAGTGGGTAGCACTTAACGTAATCAATGGAGAGCTACGTGCAGAAAGGATGAAAAATTTGGTCTCGGTCTGACCACTTACGGGGCTTTTCTCATCACCCAGGCAAGCTGCTTTTATGAGAATATGACATGCCCTAGAAGCTTGCTCTCCATTTTGCAGGAGAGTCATTAAAAGAAATCATTACATGTTTTTTTTTGTTCCTTGGCACACACGCTGCTTTTCCTTGGCTTCTGATTTCATCCATCTTTCAGGCGCTTCGTGCCTTTAGTAATTTATGTGCAAGATTTTTCCAAACCTCCAAATGTTTTTCCATTTGGCAAACTGTGGAAGCCTCCACAGAATGTAACTGTAGAGTTTTCTTGTACTTCAAAACATGAGCCCTGTTAACACAAAGATGCATCTAATACTTGTAATCCTGTACATAAAAGCTATAAATTCATCTAAGACAATCAAAGACATCGTTCCTTCTTGTGAGTCTTTACCAGCCTTGTTGCTGTAACCCCTTCCTTGATCTACGAAAGGAGAATTTCTCTATGAGCATTGTTGTTTTCTTTAACTATAGCTTTTGGAAGCTTTATAGTACCATATGGAGAACCATTTTATTCTGCTGCTGTAGCTTTCTCAGTGCAGGCTATAAATTAGATAATTTTCCTCCTGTCTGATAGCCACACACTATCAGTCAGACACATTTGCTCCCACCAGAAAATCCAGGAGAATTCAAAAGAAAGAGATAATCTTCCCACTGTATAGAATCTAATGGAAACTTTTATTCCCTACTCTAATACTTACAACAGTTGATTTAAAAAAATGTACTATGTATTTCACCGTCCATTAAGCTCACAGGTTTGTAGACTGCTTTTTACAGAAGTCTCCTCACATTGCTCCTGTCCAGCCCCTGTCTTTTGACAGGGATACATGCTGGAGGATACTCTGGCTGGGCTTTTTAAGGGCTCCTAAGGGGATCAAGCACTCCTATGCATTTTGGGGAGACTTAAGGAGGTCACCCAACAGGGTAAGCATGGCCTCAAGAAGCAGTTAGGCTGCCATAATTTGCAATCTGGGCTGCTGTGGCTTTCTTTGGGAATGCAAACCCAAGGGGAGATTCATTAAATGTTTTTGATAACGCAGTCCAGTGAGTGACATCCCTGAAATAGCAGGGTATGTAACCATGAGAAAAGAGATCTTTTTTCAGCCATCCATGCTCCTGGGAAATTATCAGACACTGAGGCACAGGAACAGTATCTTTGCTTTTATTTGTTTATTTTCAAAATCCCTAAGTAGTTTACAAGGTTGCACTATAAAATACTTTCATTTTCTGGAAGTCCCAACTGGACCAAGTTCCTGAAAAAGAGTCTGTTTTGCCAGCAGAAATTGGTCCAGTTCAGGCCTAAGGTATTATTTACACAGAGTTGTGCTCCATCCTTGCCTTCTCGGCATGTACTGCACTGCTTGACCTGGAAATAAATTCTCAGTGAGACTATAGAATAACTGGTGGGATAAGTCGCTTCAACAGTTCTTCACCCAAACTCCTGCATCTAAACTGAATTTACATGGGAAGAACTTTTTGTATTTCATTTGAGAAAGGACATCTCTGATGTCTGCCAGTGCAAATCCTCCAGAATCAGTCTGGCACAGAAGAGAGGTGAATCAGACCAGTGGCAGGGACTTCTTTTTTAAAGAAATGAAGCTGAACGCTGAGAGCCTTGACAGTCCATTCCTGTCTTAGTGTCTATCTGTGTGAGTCCAAAGAAAGCAGAGAGAAGGGTCAGTGAAATTCTTCCAGCCAGCACTGCTGTGATGGAGAGCAGAGTTAGTCTCTTATGTGTCATTCCTCAGACTGCCAAACTCTGGTGACAGCTCTCTGAGACACACATGACATCCGCATTAACAGCTGAAGATGTCATTGTGATCTGAGCTATTATGGTGAATTTATTGCTGTTATATCACTTTAAAATAAACTATTCCCTGACTCCATCAGATTAAGAGTACTTTATCAGTGTGGGCGTGAGGCACACTTTCTTCTTGTAATTTCCTTTGTCTTAAGTGACTCTAGACTTTTGCTTACCTTATTGGGTTGATAAACTAGCATACTCTATTGTCAACATGCATTAAAAAACAATACTTAGCTGTTGAGGGAGAGAATGTGTGGAAAACACCAAGGATACCAGGACACACGTATGTGTTTTGCCCAGGCTATTAAGCGGCAGCATTTTACCATTTGCACAGCTCTTTTTTGAACCTAGTTTTTGTTTTTGACTGGCTGAGTGCTTTTCCTGCTCTCTCAAACTCCTCTGCATTGCATCCAGTTTGCTCTTCCAGAACTGATTGACTACTACAGCAGGTCACCACCCCTGCTGAAATCAGCCAACAAGCCGACCATAACCCCAGCAGATGTTTGTGGTTTATAGGCCAAATGAGGGCCCAGCAGACCAGTGAAATACCAGCACCACAGATGTGGAACCTGGCCACTTGACACGAGCAACACAAAGCCCCGTCCTTCCCAGCCGGGCTGGGACTTCCAGAGGAGCAGAAGGTCTGAGAGACTAATTAGCCTGCAGAGCCAACACACTGGCCTATGCTCCATCATTCTGATTGGCACAAAGTCCTTTAATGAAACGCCACATGAGTGAAGTCAGATGAGGCCCCTCTGTAACTTCACCTTGGAGTCTGGCAATCACCTGAGTTCATGATGTCCTCAGAATGTGCCAGTCTGCTCTGCCAGGCTCTGCCACTCACCCCAGCTGGGCTGGGGATGGCCAGCCAGCCTCATTACCACAGTCTGCACTGCTCCTGTGCTCCGAATGCAAAGTGGGGACATATAACCTCATGACATGTCTGAGAAAAAATGTATGTCGGTTTTTTTTCTTTTTCTTTCTTAGTTACAGATGCTGCTGGTAATTACTGAGGAAAAGAAAGACTGTCAGGTCTTAGCAGGACCCCAAAGAGATGGAGGATGGCATAGTCCATGTTCAGCCAGCCTCTTTTGTCCAAAGTACGTTCTTGTGCTTTCTGACAAGACAGACACAGATGATCTTTGTGGTTAATTTAACTCCCGAAATCTCCAGGGCGCCTTGTGGTATAGATTGCCGCTGGAACATCGGGAATGTGTGGTTCAAAGAAAAGGTGGGGGAACAGCAGCGGCGTTGAGAACCCACTGCCAGGCAGAGAGAGACCCCGAGCCCGTGTCCTGCTGCCTCAACGGGCCTTTCCCACGTCCCAGTTCTGGCGCCGAACGATGTGGGCCAACACGGAGCCTTTCCACGCGCCGGGTGGCGGGGCTGAGGGGCGGGCAGCGGCAGGGATGCTCTTTGGGGGATG
>NW_008239110.1:6712310-6723432 GCF_000691975.1 Corvus brachyrhynchos
TGCGCAGCCGGGACCCGGACTGGGGTCGGAGCTCATCGCTCTCTCCGCCGCTTCTCGCCATGGAGTGATGGATGGCGAGCGACGCCTCTTGCAGCCCCTGCTCTCAGGATGGCTTGCAAGCCGTCAGATGTCGGCCGTGGGTGATGCCCGGGGCTCTGCGGGGTCCTGAGGATATGAAAAGCTCGGAGTTTAGGGTGAATCCATCGAAGCTGCGGAGGAACCTACTTGCGTCAAAGGCATTGAAATCTCTGAGGGGCTTCAAGGAAGCTAAGCACTTCAGTAGGAATTAGGGACCCAAATATTATCAGAGTGTGTGTGGTTTAGGGGCAGAAGTGCCACTGCAGATCTCTGGGATCAGCACTGCCATGTTTCGAACTGGCAGCGCAGGTCCACTGGCCCTGAAACGTGATCACCAGAAGGTTTGTGGGGCTGCGGGGTTTTACACCCGCTGCGGGCAGGTGCGTCTCTTGCAGGGCTGCTCTAACGGCACTCTTGGTCTCCAAAGGAATGACATTGCCAAGGTTCCTGCCATGGGATACCTCTCATTCCTGTAGGCAGTCCTGCAGGCTCCTGTTCCCCAGGCCTTGATTCTCTGCTGGGAAGCTATAACACAGGGTCTGGCAGCTCCAATAAACCTGGAGTCAGTGAGCTGGTGGATTTGGCCAACATGATCCAACAGCTCTTTGTAAAAATTAAGTGGCTCTGTTGGAGACCAGTATGTACCATACTTAAAATAAGTCTCCTTTTATTGGTAAGAGACAGGAAACAACAGTGTGATTAACTTATTCCTAAAGTATGTGCTTAACTCATGGAAATAGAGAAGCTTTTTTTTTCCCTGCTTTGTGTGTAGTTATTTATGATGTCTACTGAGGAGCCAGGTCCCAAAACAGTGTTCCTTGTCCCCCAGGTAAAGAGCAGGAAACTGATTTCTCACCTGTTCTTCATTATGAACTCTAGAGTTCATTGCAGATTGACGTTGGCCTCTACTGTGCATAAACCTACAACTACCCCTTTGCAGGACTGTGAGTGGTTAAATGATGTCTCAGAAAATCCTTTGTCTGCACCTGGAAATGCAGATCCTGGAAAGGAAAGCACAGCACATTTAAAAGGAAATCATCCTATTCTGTGAATGTATCCAAAGAATCCTTTACATGTGATGATTTCTTGGATTAGCTCTGTTAATCCCACATGATGTCAAGATGATCCTCCATGGCTCTCCTTTTGAGTTATGCTTGTAGAGCAGAGGGTGAAGGCTGCTTCCCCCATGTATGGTCTGTTACAGCTAGAGAGCTGAGATGGTGTTTTTGGCAGAGGATAACTCTGGATTGTGCTTCCATGTAACTGCTTTTATACTCTGTTCTCTAAATTTAAGCACAGAGAATGCCTCACTGAAGAAGTTTCCTCTTCTCAAACACAAAGGCATATGCAGATTTCCTGCATATCTTATTCCATAGAAACAAAAACAAAACCAAAGAAGATATATATAAATAAGCTTTCTTGTAGGATGGCCTGAGTCAGGTGGCGTGTGCAAGGCACCACAACCTTCAAGAGAGAAACTAATAGAAGGAATTTCACTTTAGGATCAAAATTAACCTATATTGGATGTAGAAAGCAACTTGAAAGATAAAAAGAAACTAAAAAATGCTATTTCTTCATGTCCAAAGAGTTATTATTGTAAATGTGAACAGAGAGAAACAGTTATTTCCACAGCTCTAATAAAATTACAGAAGGGGTGTAGATCTTTAAACAATAGTTCCCACATACTTCTTTGGGATTTTATCTTTAAGAAGTTCAGTAAATTTTCTGTATCTTTAGCTGAACTGTTAATCCCCATAATTGAAATTAATTAACAAAGTACCAACAACCACTATCTTTAAAAGAAAAGAAAAATTAATTCATGAATTTGGATTCCCAGGCCAAATGGGATACTTTTCTGCACCTTTTTTTTCCTCTAGGAATCCTTTTTGAAAAAGTACAAGAAATATTTGGGGTGAAGGGCTGTGATGCTGTTCATTCGAAATACTTCTCTGCCCCTGTCCTGCCCGTGTCCTTGACAGTCCCTTTATTTTTATGGCTTTCCCCACCTTTTTCTGACTCAGAGGGGAAACGGACCTGATCTTGCTCAGCAGGCAACACTGGGGAAAATAATGCTGTGACGCCTAGGCCACCTACTTAAAGGTTCGTGCATCTTTATGGCTGTTTCTAGAGCATCAGCAGCTATGGGCAGCTTCTGAGTGTTGGAACAGAGCACAGCTAATGAATTGCCTGTTAATGCCCCATCCATGCTTATGACAGTTAGTAAAGGCACCGGTGACAAGGTAATTTTTAACAGGATGAGCAGCGTGTCAGAATACTAATAAGGCACTAAAAGAAGTGATTTCCAGGGCAGTCACCTCATTGCTCAAGTGAAAGAGGGGACTATTCCCTCCGGCCCTTTCCTCAGAGCTCCCAAGGACTGTCACCTATAACGATCCAAATTCCACAGCCTCTTCTGAACTGCTGCTTAATTGGAAAAGTACTTCAGAGAAAAAAAGAGACAATCCTGCAAGCCACCGAGCTTCCCAAACCTCACTGAGCTTAACTTAAGCCTTGCTTAAGGATTCGGCTAGACTTGGAGGCTTCAGCTAGTTAAGGGTTAATTATTTGTGTTGTCTAAATAGTCCCTGCCAGTGACTGAGCCCCTCAGGGTCACTGGCTGTCTAGAGAATAGGAAAAAGCAATCCAAAGATCTTGTTGGCACAAAATAAGAAGAATGCTAACCCCTACGTGTAGACTGGCACAGGAATACTACGAAATAGTCCATGCTGTGGTTGAGCTGGACCTGCTTACCTGGACATAACTGTGGGGGAAATAAAAGGGTACTAGGGATGGGTAGCAAAAACGGTTGGAAGTGTGAAAAGGTTTACATGCAAAGGAGAGGTAGACGGATACAGCTATCCTTGCAAGGAGAGAATCACAGAATAATGGCAAAGGAGGGGTAGGTTAAATAGTGCTACTTACCCTTCACAGCCTGGAAAGAAATAAGAAAGTCAGTATGAGGATTTCTTAGCGTTACATATTAATCTGAGGATACCATTGCCACAGCACATTGGAGGCAGAGGAATTTTTAAAAGGATAACATGTTTACAGAAAGACAAACAGAGTTAGGTTTTCCAGAGCACAAGCCAGCTCTTAGCTGACAGGGACTGGCAAAACACCTGGGTATATCTTGATGCTTCCACTGAGTGCCAGTCAGAGAGATGCTACAGTCTGAAATGGACTTGAAGCTTCTAGGCAATTCTGCCATGGCTAAGGCAACCACTTGCACACGCAAAAACCAGATCAAGTCAATCCTTTGACTACACAATGGTAAACCCTGAAGATACCCACACTCAGTTGCTGGCATTTTGTGAACCTTGTGCCCTTATTTTTCATCCATTGGCACAGTAAATGCAGGGTGCAAGAAACAATAATACAATAATATTGGCATGGTTATTCCCTTGTGTGATAGGAAAACCATCACGACTTACCTGCTGGCAGGAAATTTATCAAGGACTACTCTGTAGAAAAATGCTGTCTGTGGTAGATCATTGCCTTAATAATGAAAAAGAAACACACTGACCCCTCAATTTGGAAAAGTTACTACATTTTACTGCAAATGTGCCTGAAATACATTGCAAAAAATGTGTCCCGGTCAGATTTCTTTGGAAGAAACATTACAGTCCTCACTTCTGCAAGAAACCCCACCAAAATCAATGAAACTATTCACTTTAAAAGCTTATTAATGTGAGAGCACGTTTACTTTACAGGAACCAGTGGCAGGAGTCCTCTCTTACCTACCAAAGATTTATCTACCTTGCAAGGATTTATTGCTCTGAAGCTAAAGTTGAAACATGCATATCTGTATATCCCTGTAATTACAGTATGTGTCCTTTCAATTGCTTCATATATCTTAGAAACTCTGAGTGGCCTGATAGCTGTATGTCAGCAAGATGTGAACTGATCCTCTAAGAGCCTTTATGCATAAATGTAATGTTTTCCAAGCACTTGCCATCACTGATATCCCTGATTTTAATATTAGTATCATCCTGGTCACAGGTAGGGTTGTTAAACAGTAGCCAGTCAGCCTTTTACAAATGATAACTGCTTTTTATTATTATTTTACATTTCCCTCTAACCTCTGCCAGCAGCCCCAGCTGTTTGTTCCAAACCTCTCCTGGAAGCTTTTAGCCCTGACTTGGATTAGCTCTACAAAATTCGCTGTTGCTGTTTGGTTCATCCTGGGGGAGGAAGGGATTTGGAGGAAGAGGAGGAGGAGGAGAGGCAGAAATGAGCAGTGGAGCAGGGGAGGCAGCAGCTTTGTGTCAAGCAGCTTCAGACAGAATAGAAACTTTCTCCACCCGTGGTAGATTTGCTGTTAGAGGCCCCTTTACCTGTTCTTTCCCATACCTCAGTTATG
This sequence comes from Corvus brachyrhynchos, assembly GCF_000691975.1. Lineage (NCBI taxonomy): Eukaryota > Metazoa > Chordata > Aves > Passeriformes > Corvidae > Corvus > Corvus brachyrhynchos. The sequence continues at coordinate 6,716,749 of NW_008239110.1, forward strand.
TTGGATGCAAAATCAACTGTTTTTCTGGCAATCCTCAAGCTGTGGGGCCAGAAACTTCCCTCTTTTAGAGAGACAGGAAAAACAACGCATAAGCTATCATTGTTTTTTATTATATTCTTCCAAATCAATGGTCAGTTGCATTTACAGAGCAAAACTGGCAGCTGTCACCACAAGCCTGACTCACTCCTGATCGATAGACACCAAGAAAATCTGTGTGTATCAATATAAACCAATACTCTGTCCGTAGAGATGCCAGAACCACATGGACATACAGGTAATGTGCAGCACATGCATGTATGAAAACACAACTAAACATCCTCGGACCTCAGTGATGCTCAGGAGCCCAGGGGTCAAGAGGACAGAAGTTCCTTCTGCTCTGCCTTTCATTAACAGGATTGGGACTGCATACATGGTTATCAGTCCAGTGACAAAATGGTAGTTTACCAAGTACATCTGCACTTACTTTGGCCTCTATGGCTGCCCCAAGGCTGTGATGCTTTTAGAGTTTGCTCTGTGCCTGTGCTGCAGCCCTTCTGTCCCAGAAAGCTGGAACACTATTTCATGTTATGATGGTGGGGAGACAAGAAATTGGTCGTCATGACTGCTCAGCCCTCACTCAGCTCAGGACTGTGCCTGTCTACCCTGGCTTTGTAATGACACCCCCTCTAGCTGTGGGTCTCCTGCAGTGGTCCCTGAAGTCCATCACTGGGGCTCTGTGCAACACTGGGGCTTCTGTGGGTAGAGAAAAGACCCCAAAAGAGTGAAGGGTACTCACTCAGTGTATTCATGGGGCAGCCACTTAAGCCCATCATGTGGGTGTGTTTGCCACAGAGCTATTTCTTCTCTCAAGCACTTCAGCAGCAGGAAATTGAGTTATTTCTCTTCAGAATCAGCCCTCAGGCCACTTTTGAAATTAGGTATATTATAAGACAATTAGACACATAATAAGGAAGTAATCATAGAAGCATAGAATAGTTTTGGCTGGAAGGGACCTTTAAAGGTCACCCAGTCCAATTGCTCTGCAGTGAGCAGGGACATCTTCAATGACACTAGGTTGCTCAGGGCCCCACCCAACCTGCCCTTGTATGTTTGCAGGGATGGGGCATACAGTACCTCTTTGAACAACCTGTTCCAGTGTTTCACCACCCTCATTGTGAAATATTTTTTCCTTACATCTCATCTAAATGTATAAAAACTATTACTCCTTGTCTTAGTGCTACAGGCCCTGCTCAACCTGCTAACAAAGTTTTTCCCTATATCTTGCCTATAAGGCCTTTAGATGCTGGAAAGTGCTCTAAGGTGTCCCTGGAGCCTTTTCTTCTCCAGGCTGAGCAACCCCAACTATCTCAGCCCATTTTCATAGGGGAAGTGCTCCAGCACTCTCACCATTTTTGTGGTCCTCCTCTGGACTTGCTCCAACAATTCTATGTCCTTTCTTTGGAGACACGGATGCAGCACTCCAGGTGGGGTATCACAAGAACAGAGTAGAGGGGACAAATCCCCTCCCTCGACCTACTGGTCACACCTCTTTTGATGCAGCTCAGGACACAATTGGGTTTCTAGGCACACTGTTGGCTCATGCCCAGCTTCTCTGCCACCAGAGCCCCAAATCTTTCACCACAGGGCTTCTCTCAGTCCCTCTATCCCCCAGCCTGTACTGATACTGGGAGTTTCCCCAGCCCAGGTGCAGGACCTTGCAAAGTAATGAGGAAAACTCTTTTATTTGAATTCTTGAAGTTAAGCAGCACTGTAAAAGTCTGGGCCAAAAATTAATTATTTTAAGTGACAAATACTAAATCAACATCTTGGTTTTATCTGAATGAGATTCTCAGGTAACAGAGTTACAAGTGATGATGAGTGAAGTGCTGGTTGGGTTTGGCTCTCCCTGGAAACCACTGGGATAGTGGAGTTTCAAGACCATACAGTTGGTGTGGATTGCCAGTGGGGTATGAGTTGGACTTTGATAATCCTTGTGGGTCATCAACCCTTCTAACTCTATGATTCTATAACCTAGACCACATTTTACTTCTAAATGTTGCAAGCCAGCCAACAATGCAGAACACACCACGAACTTTTCTCAGAAATGCCAAGTGGTCATCTAGAGCAAATGCAGAGCTTTTGGGGGCAAGGGTGCCTACTCCTTGAACTGGATTGGCTGGACATGGTGGAGCCCTGTTTCCTCATCTGGGACTGCTGTGGACAGAGCTGTGGTGGGAGAAGCCTTGGTGCACCCTTTCCCGCTTGGCTGGGGCGCTGCACTGAGGCTCATGCTCTTGACCTTGCAGGGTTTGGGGTGCCCTGAAAGGAAAGGCAAGCCAGGAGCCACGCTCTGTTTGTCTGAGTCTGATGGGAGTCCAGCAGTTTCGCACACAACATCTCTGTCTCCTGTCAGGCGAGGCTGAGTGTCCTTTCCATGGAAACTTGGCGGGCAGTGGGATGGCAGGTCCAGGGAAGCTGGCCAGAACTGTGCTGCTGGTGCTTGGGGATTACCAGCAGGATTTTCTGCGAACCAGGAATGCAGAAAGCTCTCATCGTGGGCAAGTCATCGTGGCCTCTCACCCCAAGGTGAAGAGAATTAAATCCTGGGCAGAAAAAACATTTTGATTTACAGATGCAAGCCTCTTCCAATATGGAACGTGGCTGCTTGAGCCGCTCTCTCTGTCTCGGGGGGCTCAGCCTGCCTGCAAACCACAGCGAGGTCAGGAAAGGCCCTCTTTGGGTTAATGCCTCTACCCCAGCCTCGCTTCAGGAAAGTTTTCATTAAGGCTGGAACGTTGGTGACAGCTGTAACTAAGGCTGCCAAAGTGTTTCCATGATGTTATATCTCCCTGTTTTCACTTTCTTGCAACTATCCAAAACTTTCACCTAGAAGGCTGAAATTTTCCAGGCCTCCTCTCTAGCTGGAGGTGAAGGGTTTTGTGGAAAGTTGGACAAAAATTAAAAGAGAGGGAAAAAATTGTTCTGCTCTTTTTGAAATGGCAACATCCAGGCAGAGGTCATAATTCAAGAAAACAAAATATATAAAAGCAAACAGTGCTTTTGTGCACTCAGAAATGACTGACACTTTGAATTTTGTATGAACGTCCAAATGAGTTTTTTTAATATTAAGAGATATAACTAATTTTTACTTGCCTTTTGTCTGCATCCTTCCCTTTTAACTCAAGGCATCTTTAAGCAGTGCTGCCTGCCTTGTGCTGCTCAGCCGCCAGCTCCCTCTTCTCCCTGTCCACGGTTCCAGGCTTGACACAGGCTCTGTGACTTGGAGCTCCTCTCAAATGCCTGAGCCAGAGCCTGGATTGTTCCTGTGACCAGCAGGGCTCTTCCCTCAGTGCACATTTACTTGTCGCCTGCGGATAGGTCTGGTGAATTTGGGAAACCTCTGTTGTGCTGGACTCTGTGTTGTGGTGGGTTGAAGTTGCAGTAGTCTCCTCGTGGAGCTTTAATGCAAGCATCTGTTCTGAGCCAGAGGTGGGCTGCAGGCTGTTAAACCACATAGTCACGTAGCATGGAACTCTAAGTAATAAATTTACAGTATAAAAACCAATTAACACGAATAGTGTTTTTATTTGCAGCAAACGTAGGTGCTGTGATTTCTCTGGTAAGGATGCAAAGAAATGAAATCTGAAGCTAAGTAAGCTGTAGCAATTAATTGTGCTTTCTAATTCAGTTTACTACTTAAACTGGAGAGCCTCTTACCCAGATTGCTCATTTGAAATTGGTTCTGAGCTAAACAAGGGTTGCAGTTCTAGGTCCTTGCAGCTGGTGTATGGAACTAGATGGTTGGCTTAAAATGAACCAGTTCACATTTGAAAACCCCTACTTCACAGCTGTCTGCAAAAGAAGCAACCAGTCACCTCATTAACATTGCTGGTAGCCCCCAGAGGAAACCCATTTGTTCTAATGGAGAGTTTTTTCCTTCTAATATGACAGATTGCCTTGGAGGTCTGCATACTCTTTTGGGTAGCTTCTCCTCTGGAGAAGGCAGAAGACCACTGCTGCCCATGGCTGCTGTTGATGCTTCTTGCTCACAGGCAGTAACAGGACATGGGTTTGGCTGTGAACGACCCATTCTCAGTCCCTGCTGATGAGGGATGGTAGAGCCAACAAAAATACCCACATCAATAAAATCAAGACCAAGTCGAAATATTTCAAACTGGATAAATAAAACACAGGAGACAGCTTCATGTGTGGAAATGGAAAATTAAGATCTGGAAATTTAGAGAAAAACCACCCCCTTCCTGCTTCCCCGATCCCCTCAGTCAACTGTGAGTTTGTTGTTCACATGAGGGTTTTCTCCCAACTCAGCTGGGCTAGCTGACTCTGTTAAATGCCCAGGAGGGGATTTGTAAATCATCCCTTTCATAACAGTACTCTAAACTCTATCATCTGACTTTTATGTTCCTGCCACTGCACAAGATGCCCCTTCATTTGTGAGTGTGCGACGGCTGAGATCTCATGAAGCTTGCTGAGAAGAAGCATTACAGACAAGGGCTCATCTTAAATTTTATGCCCTCGCCCCAGAGTGCATGTACTACATTTGCTGAAGGAGGTACTTTATTTCAATTAGGATTCATAACCTTAAACCTCCTGGAACTAGAGGACAAAGCCCTTTTGCTCAGAAGCTTGGAAGAGCCCAGTCCTTCCAAAAGACAGCCTGGTGATGTGGTGGCAGCTGTTTTATTTGGCAGGTTGGTGGCTATATGGCTTGTTGAGGTGTGGAATATGACATTTTAAATTTACATCCCCAGTGAGGGGTGTTATGATTTCTCTGGTTTGCATGCTAACAATTGAGGTGATTAGAATCTCCTGCATCTCCCAGGAGAAAGCTTAAAAAACCCCTGTCAGATGACATAAGGCAGAAGGATGTTTATCTTGTGTACCTTGAAAGTATGGTAAGAAATAAGGTGGAGATTCTTATTCTAGTGCAGGCTTAGAAACCACTGCCCAGGCTCAAAATGAAGTTGTTAGGGTCTCCAGGACACTTTCCTGGTGAAAGATAGGGTCCTTAGGGACATTTTGGTGGAGGTGACATTAAAAAACAGCGCTGAGGATCACAATTTGGGACATTTGTCCTTCAAGTAGAGGTAGCTGCTCGTGGCAATGGAGACACCAGTCACAGTAATAGTGAGGCTGGCTCCCTCACAGAGAAAGGGTTTTGTGTCAGTGTAGGGACTTCTTGAGTAAAACTTGAAGGACCTCAGCATCCCTGGGGCCTCTACCCTCTGGCTGAGCTGTGCAAACTGGTCAAAGGGCTAGCACGTAGAAGGTCAAAGGAGATAGCCACAGAAATATTCAGGAAGACAAGCTGGAAAGAATTTCACTGGCATGGTTCCAACTCAAGCTCTTTCAGAGCAACACATGGAGGCAGCAGTTTGGGAAAGCTGAACACTTTGTCAATCAGGGTGCTTGGGAGAGACTTCAAACAGAAACCAGGTTCATCTCCTATCTCTGGGACATGCAGTTTGCTGTACATGGTGATTACTGCGCAGGGTTGGGGTGCAGATAGGCATTCATGTGTATGCATGTGTGTGTGTGTGTGTATGTGTCTCTATCTCAGACAATTTATCCTTCTTCACTGCACCTGATTTTAAGCTTGTGGCAGCTAAAATTTCGGGTGGATGCCAGCACCTGAGAAATACTATCTAAAATTACTAATTCAGAGAAGAATTGTTATTAAGTGCCCTGTGCAGGTAGGTGCACTGAGGTAAAGCTGAGGTAACTTGACAGAATTAACTTAACATTGAGCATCCCTGGCAATAGGAAGAGAAAAGCTGAGAATTGCAGTGGAGGTCACTGGCCTGCTCTGAGGCCATTTACAGCCTTTATATTGTTCAGCTGCAACAGAAAATGAGTTCCCAGCTTTCCAGACCTGTTCCCTGGAACTTGAATTTCATGGCTGTCAGCATTTCCTGGTTCAAGGCAGAAAATTCCTAGCTGACATTTTGTTTCCTAGGCAGTGATCTTGAAGGAGGGATCCACCTGGAAGCAGATTTCCTGTGGAAAATACAAAGTTGTAAGACAAGAACCAAGCTGTTCTAAGTGAGGAGAGCAAGGGCCAGGGAAGCAGTGTTTAATACAAGGTTAGCTGCTAAGTGAAGGAAGGATATAGGGGTGCAAGCAAAAGTGGGAAAATATGTGCAGAAAATGTAGAAAGTAGAGCACAGCCAAAAAATACAGAATTCCACCCAAAAGGAAGCTGTACATAGCTCTAAGATAAAGCAGAAGAAGTGTTAACAGGAATGAAAGTGAGGAAGAAAACACCAGACATAACCAGCCGGCATCGTCTTGACTGAGAAATTCACAGGCAAGTTTCTTGGTGCCAAGAAAACACAGCGCCAGGGATTTAAAAGGCACTTTGGTACCAGGCTCTGACCTCTGGTCTTTAGCCCTTCTTGACCTCTGACAGGCACTGCTTGTTCCAGCAAGGATACCATGGAGTGCACAACATACTTTGTATTTTCCTGGGCCACATATTCTTCTCCTTCAAAACAACTGTTGTCTTTCAGCGTTTTCCCTGTGAGGGGAAAACTTCCCTGGAACCAAAGCAATATATTTCCTGTTTGCTGCCTGTACTCCGCTACACCAGCCTCCTTCATGGCTTCCTTGCATGCTCCAGAAAGTGGCTGCTCAGCAGCATTGGAAAGAAGAGGGGTTTGGTTCCAAACACAGCACTGATAGGGAAAG
>NW_008239110.1:6723483-6748450 GCF_000691975.1 Corvus brachyrhynchos
GACGAGAATAGGGAAACACCCCCATCAGCATCAATAGCGAGGGCCTCCTGCCTGCACCTACCCAAGCACAGAGGCTGAACTATGTGCTCCACAGGCCAACCAACATCCACCAACACTGGGTGGGACCACGGTCACTGCTGTGGGGTTGGCATGTGTCTGCCTGTGTGTGTGCACTTGGTCCTATGCAGAATTAAGAGTGCAGGGCAAAATCCCACTCTTACCAACAGCCCAGTAAGTCTAAAGTTGCTGCTGAAGGTCATGGAGGGGTGTCAGGCATGTAAACACTTTCTTATGAAGTAAGTGGCCAGCAGAAGTGAGGCTGCTGTGTCCCTGCAAACCTCATTTGGCACTGGACGGAGGAGTTTTGCCTAAAGCAGCTGACTTTTGTATGACTGTCTCTGGAAATGTAGATAAAGAACATTTCATACTGGAAAAAAGCCCTGCTGTCGAGTTAGCTATTGGCACTTTTCATCTTCCATTTCCAAGCAACTGGGGGGATTCTGAATTTGGCTGTGTCTGGGATGGGGAAAGGAGTACGAAAGGGACTGGTAATCAAGGAGTGCCTCCAACTCTCTAACTATAATAAAACACATTTTTGTACTCTTCTTTAGACACTGATGGCAAAAATCCTACTCTCTAGTAAGAGAGTTGAAATCTGGAATGGTGATTGCATCAGGGGAAGGAAGCCAGACTTGCAACGCTGTAAGCGAGCAAAAGATCTGGATGACAATCAAGATGCAGCATTATAATGAAACTTTTCAGGTTGTTTTCCTTTTAATTTTGTCTTGTGACAGGAGCCAGTTCTGATTTCACTTACATCAGACTATGTCTGACTTTAGGATGCCTCTCATGCAGCAGCAGCATGCCTGAGATCAAAACTCAGTGCCCATGGTTTCCATTCCCCTCCTAAATATAAATTACAAGGTGGCAATAAATACTAAAACAAAAAAGATATGTAATTTTAGTGACAGAGAAGCAAATTGATGCAGAATGTGTGTGACATTTTTTCAATTTTCCTCGTTTTTCCTGATGGTGTTTTGTGCTAAACATTACATTTGCAGATGCAAAATTTAAGGAACACTTTATCTTCAGCACCGAGAAACATAACATGTAATTTGCAGATTCAGCCAAGAGTGATGGCCTTATTAGTAATGGGAATTTACTGATTAACTGCTGTTAGCAAAACATCATCTACAAACCCTTTAGTCTGAAACTGGCAGCCGCTCTGTCGGCAGGAGCTTTTTTATTTCATCCCGGGGGAGTTCTGTAGAAATATTTCTCATTTAAACAGTTTTAGCCTTGGCCTTTCAGTAATTTTTATGGTCTCCACTAATAGGTTAACAATTGGTTAAGAGCAACTATTAGCTTAATGTCAAGTCATTCACAGGGAAAAGTTCAAGGAGAGAAGTAACACTATTTCAAAAGAGGGCTTATTTTTGAACAAAGAGCTCCCATCAGTTTAAAAAGCCAGAGGGATAAAAATGAATGCAAGAGAGAAATGGAAAAACCAGCACTGGGGAGGAAACATGAAGGATCTGAGTGGGACCAGGAGAGGGGTGCCAGGGTTACTGGGTGGGGGGTGGGATTGCACCAGAGTGCCCCGTGCTGCTCAGTGGCTGGCAGGGTGTCACGGGGAACATGTGCTTGTGGGCTGGCAGGGCTTCAATCCCTGCTGCAGCCACTCCTGAAATGCTCGTGGGGGGAGCCTAAGCAGATTCAGTCGCTGCTGCTTGCAGTTCTTCACGGGTGCTCCATGTCCCTGCAGTGATTCCCAGGTTCAGAGAACCCTAGGACCAGCATTGTGTCTTCTTACAGGCCATCACAATTTCTTCTCTCTTTGTCCATAGTTCCTTCACCAACTTGTCCCACTTTTTTTTGTTTGTTTCAGCATATTCCCATTTTGCTTATAATTCCTGTCTTTCCTATTTTCTCCCAGTCTCAAGCAATACCACCAGTTCCCAGTCTCTCATTTATCTCCAGGCTTTTATCCATTCTCCTACTACCCCGTCCCTCAGACCTAGCTCTGCAACCCTGCTCAGGATACATCTTTCTCCTTCATGCTCTCTGGGCACTGAGCAAGTCTGCAAAGGACATGTATGCTCTTGCTCTTTGCTTCTGTGCCAGATGTCAGAGTGGGCTACACACAGCTGGGAAGGGAAGTCCTGCTCAGCTGTCGGTGGCATGGGTGCAATCAAGAAGGCATTGGTAGATAGATGCATTCATAGAATGAGTCTCATTGCTGGGGCATGAACAGGGGTTGTTTTTTTCCTCCCAGAGCTCTCATACAGACAGATCTTGGAATTATTTACAGTGCTGCGAAAGTGCACAACATTGCCTCCAGAGTAAATCTCTGCTGAACTGGAGCTCTCTGATCCTTCTCCTGGATGTGCAGAGTGAGGCAAGGGCATGGGAAGCAACTCACATCTCCCAACAGTTTTTTCCAGCTTAATAACTCTTCTTGTCTGGACATAATTTTTAACCAGAAGTTTTCCTCAAAATACCAGCATATGAAAATCCTTCCCAGATGTGTTCAGTGTAAATTACCATGGCAAAGGAGGGCAGGCTTTCCTTCCAGAGATCTGAAAACCCTGGAACCACCCTGGCATATTACATTCCCCTTTTGCCTAGTAATACAGGAAATACAGTCTTTGCAGAGGGCTGTGTGAAACATCACCACCTTCCATACACCAGCTCATGGACCACAGGTTCCAGACAGCTGCATGAGCAAGCAACTCATATAGTCCTGTATGGGGCGAGTTCTTATATGGGGAAGGACAGCCAGGCCCCTGTCTCCATCAGACCAGGTAACTAGGGGAAGAAAAACAAAATAATAATTTATATAATAGTTATAGAAGGCATCCATGCTTGCTTTGCACTACCGGTTTTGTCAAATGGTGTTTTGCTCTCTCCATATATGTGCATGTATATGTTTTTATATACACATCTGTATATGTATATAGATAAACACACACACATATATATATTCATTCACTTCCCAAAATCTAAATCCTGGTCTGTTGGCTGTGCAAGGCAGGGATGCTGATGTCTGATTCCTTGTGGAGCTGGGACATGAGACCCAGCTGGAATCTTTAGACAGAATAGTAAATGAAAGTGCCTCATGGCCCATGTTACTTAGTGATCTTCAAGATCAGTGCTGGTTTCCTGAAGTCCAGTCTACTCTATACACTTCTTATAATCAAAGGAAGGAGCTTTCTCCCTCCCCCCACTATTTATTACAGACAGTGTCTGAGCTTCAAATGAGGCGACAGAGGCCTTTGCAGACACATAAACCAGCGATGAAGTTAAATTGCTTCACCTCAGAAACCAGGCTCTAAATGACTTCAGACAGCTTCTAAATATATTCAGTCTGAAGGAAAACTTTCTTATGGTTTTAAAGCTTGGAGATAAAAGAACTGTCTGGTGAAAAAAAGGCAAATTTCTCCTTGTCAGAAGAGCCAAAATGCTGCACTTGATTGTTTAAGGGCACAAGGGAAATATATGGCTTAAGTCAGGCTTGTTGTATGAACTGGGACCTAATTCCATGACCCGCTCGGAATCTGAGCATCCATACCAGGCAGAGGAACCTCTGGCCATCAGCAGGAGTTGCCCCAGGGCCTCCTGTCAATTCTGCCAAGGCCTTTGCCTCTCAGCACCGGGATATGTATTTTCCTGCTCTTTCACCTGTCCCTGGAATAGAAGCACAGCGACAAGCCACAACTGGGGATGAGCAGCAGCTGGGTTACTGTATGTCTCACAAGCCTTCACTTTTGGTCTTAGAATGCAGAGGCATAGCATTAGAAGAAACAGCTTTAAAACATTTTTTTAAAGTCTACCTTAAATTCAGGATTCATAAAGAGAGTCCAGAATCAATGAAATCAAGGGGTGTCCTGATTCATCTACTTCTTCTGTAACAGTCGTTTTTGCACCTGATTTCTATCTGATTATGGAGAGCAATAAGAAGATAGGACCCAAGGATTATTATCCAGGTTCTGCACTCGCTTTCACTTGTAGATGCTGAAAAGGTTAGCAGAGAAATTTTCCTGCTTTTTACAGCTGCTAGTGAGAGTCTCCTTTCTCATGCAAGCTAGCTGTAAACAGTGTAGAGGTTTTTGTAAACCAAGACTTTATCTCACAAGTGCAAACTTGTTATGAATTGTCTTGTTTTCCACACTGAAGAAAATATTTTGAAATAGGCATTGTAGCATTCAGCCAATCACTCTGGGAGGTGTATGGTCAAGCACCCAATAATGTCATTTCTCTATTGAGAACCAAATTATATAAACGAGGTGATAATTACTTACATAATCCCATTTATCCTGGACTTGAATTCCGTGTTGTTCTTCTCACCATCCCTGCGGACAACAGCCAACAGCGACATTCACTGACGTGGGATGGCAAATTGACTTCAGGGGAAACTTCATCATGCTGTAGAGTTGGTAGCATCATGGAGGAAAGTGTAATTAAAGGGCAAAAAAGAGGGGAATCATCCAATGCAGTGTATTTCTTGGATAGCTAGACCTGACTCTACACAACAGGGAAAGCATTTCTTATTTTCTAGGAGAAGTTTTTTTAATGGTAGCTGAGCTGAGATTTTTGGCTCTTTTTCAGGCTTTTTACTGAGACATTGCTGGAGCATTCCACTAGCTGCCAGTGTATAAAGGGGGCAGATCAACCTTGAAATATTATGGTCTTGGGACAACTTTTACTCTTGTTTTCTCCTCTGTGTAAATCCAGAATAACAGTAATTACTTCAGCTGAGCCACCTCAGATTTACATCAACACAAATGAGAGCAGGGCCAACCCATGCAGAGGCAGCCTGAGGGATTAGGTGTCTGCCTGTGTGTTGTACCCTTGCCTCAAATTGACACCCCAGCCTTAATTCAGTGGAGAACCAGAGAAATTTGCTTGCCCTGCAAATGAGCATTGATGCTAATACATCGCAGTGGGGATTTATCAAGAGGCTGACACCTCGGTATCCATCTCTTATTTGCATAGCAGAGAAAGGTGAATAAATACATGAGATTAGTTCTGCACTGGTCAGGATAGGAGGTAATTCTGGCATTAGAAGAGCTGCAGGCTCAGCCTCAGGGAGTGTGGTAGGTAAAAGTGCTTTGTATGTTGAACACAATGAACATCGCAGATACATAAAGACTGAGCCCAGATCCTTATTTTAAAAATAAGGTTTATTAGAGAAAGCATACATAGAACCAAGTAAATCCAATTCTTTATTAAAAAATACAGAAATAATTTTGCAATAGTAAAAGAAAGTACTGGCTTTTTCTATGAAACATAAATTTAAGTTTTAGGAACTTTTTACTTTATCACAGCTGGTCCCCTTCCATATTACCTTCTTAAACATACTCCATCAAATTGTGAAACCCAAGCAAAAGTCTGTTGTACAAAATTAAGAACACTTAGACCAGTAATACTCAGCCTATTTAAGATGCAAACAGTATCATATAGCACACAAAACAGGCAATATACAGCTATACATTAAAACATGCCTCTAAATAGTGACAGAGAATCCACTGGAAGGAATAAGTTGCAGTTAATAAAGAGCAATGTCTGAAGAAACAGAAAAATAATCACAGTTTGACACTGTATTTGGTAAATGGCTGCACATGTACTGAAACATTGCACATATGAAGAATGAGTATATTGGACCCACCCATACAGAACATGCTAAACTGAGTTATTATTTGGCTCAGATGCATGAATACATATGAGGTGTACATATGGTGGGCAGGTGCATATCTGTGTACATACATCCAACCAGGGTGTACATACACATAGAAAGGCACACACCTCCACAGCTGAAGACAAATCACTTCAATAAAACCCTTTGAGGCAGGGTGAGAGTAATACTAATACGCTGTTTGTCATAATCGAGCCACTCCTGGGACTCCAGGCTTTTTATTCTCATGTTATGCCCACTCATAAGTTCCACATTCATTTTACCTCAGCTCTCCCTTGTTTGCAGATCGGCAAAGTGAATACAAAACTATTCAATATAATGCAATGTTCACTGTTAGAGATGATTTACTGAGGGAGGATTTGATAGCTGAGGAACAGCAAAGTATGAAAGGGTTTGCATTGTTTTTCCAGTAAGTGGAACTAAGGGGCAGATGTCTTTTCCCTGACTATTGTTAGCATCATATGGTAATCCTGGCATAATTAATAATACATCCTGTATGTCATCTTTAGTAAGACTTTTTGGGCAAAAATGGAGAAGGCTTGTATTAAGAAGAGTTGTAGGCATCTAAATCTATGTAGGCATCTAAGCAACCCAAATGGTTTATCATCTCCTGACAATAAGAGAAAAATAATGCTAAAATATGGTGCTAAATAAAATGAGTGGACAGCAGAATGAACATTAGGCTTTCCAGAATCAGAAATTACCTAGATTCAGCATGTCAAGTGTTCAGTTTGAGATAAAGCACAGGACTTATGGCTATGATACAAATGTTCAGGCTTGGCATTGACTGGCACAGAACTGCATTGCTGTGTGGGGGCCTTGAAACTGCTCACAGGCTAAGATGCTTTCTTCTTCCTCTCTCATTGAAAGAAAGCAAAACAAAACAGTGCTAAGGCAAAGATGTGTAAAAGATGAGTACAGAAACCCTGACTTTTCTCTCGTCAGTGAGTGTGCCATGAGTAGCCTTGTACTGATGCTGGTGGGGATGATCGAGATTTATACCAGCATCTGTAAAGAAGCAGCAAGGAAGATTTACACAGCAGGACATGCTCAAGCACCCTGTAAAGCTGCGTGGTGCTGTGGATTGGGGATAGGGGTGGGAGAGCACTGAGAGGAGTTGATGTGGTCTTTTCTTTCCAAGGGGGCACTCAGGCAGCATCACTCCTGTCACAGCCTGTGGGGCTGCAGCTAGCAATGCTGTACTGCCAGTACAAATAAATAAATAAATAAATAAACAAACCCTGCTGCTTTTTGCCAGCAGGAGTAGAGTAGGAGCCTGGTGACACCAGCATGGTATTGCCAAGTAAAAGCACACAGGACAATGAAAGGAGTCCTCAGCCTTATATATACCTCACATCTAGTCACAGAATCATATAAGAGAATCATAAAATAGTTTGATTGAGTCATCAGCATCATTCAAGCCCATAATCTTATCATGACAGCACATTTTTATTAAATAGGAAATCTAATCATTTACACTCTATTTTTAATATATAGGCTGGCAGGTGAAGGAATCCTGGTGAGCTACTGTATGTGAACTGATTGTTTTGTAAGGAGTCACTGAGGAGAAGCCTGTGCCATATGCTGGACAAGCACCTGTTATCTCCTATGGAATTTGGATGAGAGCAGTCAGAAATGCATTTTTCTAATGATGTGAGAAGTGGAGATGTTGTGTCTATCAACAGTAAGTGGTATGGGCTGTAATCAATTTGGGAGTGTCAGAATGCACGACTGTGAGTTTGAACTCTTGATTGTAACCAAATTGCTTGTCCAGTCAGGTTTTACTCTCTCTAGCAGATGTTGTATATGCTTGACAAAATTAAAATAATGATATCATCCCTTGATATCTGATGCCTGTTACAAAATACCTACTCCTAAGGTTGTACAGTACCAGGAAAGAGCTGTCATTCACCTTTCAAGGTTAGTAGATATATGAAAGATTCCAACGTTATGAAATATCTGCAAGATGTGATGAAAGATGCCCTACCTATATAGCTGCTGCAGAAACTGAGGCTTATCTGGCAAATTACAGAACATTAAAAATCAGAGCTAACACACTTTGAGCCCAATCAGCAATACAAAGACTGATAGCTACACATACATCCAAAAACACCTGTACATGCTCCACTAGCCCTGGAAGCTAATGCTGAGGAGTTGAAAGAGAGCTCAGAGCAGCATTAAAAGAAAAAAATTAAAAAGTGTGAGCAGGAGTTCCTCTATTTTGTGGCCTGATTTAAGGCTGCCACTTTCCAGCTGGATAGAAACTGTTCTGCTCTCATCCTTCTCACTGTTTGGAAACAGAGACCCAAGAGCCAAGATCTGATCTCATTCCTACTGGTAGCCCCACAGAAGCTACAGTCATTACTCTAAACTCACACTGGTGCATCCATGCGAGAATCTGCCCTGCATTATTGCATGTATTGCAGTATGAAGGATGATGCTGTAAATATTGAAATGCCAGTTGCCACACAGATTTTTTCCCATTCTTAATACAGGCTTACAAGTATGGCCTTCCCTCACTTCTGATTTTGTCTATCCCACCACCACCTTCCAGCTGGCCAACGTCACTTCTCTTCCTTCAACTGGATGGCTCTTTCCTACCTTCTGTTGCCCTTATCATTGGCAATGGGCACCTCTTCTTTCCAACCAACTTTCTGATGCTGGCTGAAAGCAAGCTGGACCTTCTCCAAGCCTAGGGAAGCAATGCTGGTGGCTCTGTACACATCAGTGCTCACACCTGCCTAATGGTGTGCCATTCACAGGTCCAAGCCTGGTACATGTGGCCATCAGCAATAGGGTGGGAGCCAAGGATTCATCCCAGTGAGCAGTGTAACTGGGATTCAAGGAGAATTTAAACAGCTTGAATATCAGTAGGCAGCACAGGAAAAGATGGAAGCTAGAGGGGAAAACTGCACTTACCCTGCAAAAAAGTGCTGAGCCTTTAATGAGACATTTATTGCAAATAGTCATCAGCCAACTAGTTAAAAACCATCCTCAAGAAGTGCCTTTCATGCTGGTGAATGAAAGCGGTGGAAGAGTTTTTGTGCAAGATAAAGAGTGTGTCAAAAAATGTACAGACAACCTAATTCAAAGACGTCAGTGCATGGTAGTCCCTGTCACAGCAGAACTGGTACAACATTATCCTGTGAAGGGCACCTGATGGAAAGGAAAGAAAGGGTTGCAGAAAACTAGATAAAGAGAGAGGGGAGATGGAAGAACAGGGAAGAGCCAAAAGGTAGAGAAGGAGCTGTCGCAGGGGTGAAGGAAACATGTACATGGTTACTGAAAGAGGGAAAGGAAGGAAAAGAAGCAGTGCTGCAAGAATGGAACTGAAGAGAAAAAATGAAATTAACTACAGTGGGAGGATAGGAACGGAAAGGTGTGGGAAGCTCCGGGGGAAAAGACTAGATAACAGAGGAAGACTGAGGTGGAGAAGAATGAGCACAGGGTGAAGGACTAACTGACCTTTAAAGGCCCATTTGGATGTTATTTTTCAGGTAGATAAGGATGTAGGTAGATGTAGGTAAGAGCTGTGTGAGGACACGGATGTGGACAGCACTGTGAGAAAAGCCGGAATGCAGTGAGAGTAGAGAGTCTTGTGGGTAAGGCACTAGGCTCAACCAGGAGGCTTGGGTTTGGGCCCCTGGCTTCACCAAAGGCCACGCTTAACAGTGCTGGAAAGGAGGCAATGCTGTTCACCTTCATGGAAGTTTTGCTTCATTTTTCTCAGTGCTCTGCTGTTTTCCACTCTCATCACTGTGGGAAATTCCTGCCATTGACTTCTATTTGTTTTCAGCATTTATCTGCAATAGGAAAGGAAAACTGTCTCTAGGAAACCCTTCTCCTTAGGTTGTCCCTTTCGCCTTACGAAGCTGTCAACTCTCCCAGGCAGGCTGAACATCTCACAGTATCCCTGCACAGCAATGGACGCAATCCCTACATGTCATTGTGACACACATACTGATAGTGAGTTTTGATAACAGCAGCCAAACAAGCTTGCTTTCAAACTTCAGTATTGTCAGAGGACAGGTCTATCAAATGAGATACTGATTTCGTTTACACTGGTAAAAATGTGTAGTAACTCTACTAAATTTACAAGGTCAGTAACTCTACCATATTTAACACTTCCAGTTACAGGGTCAATGGAAGACTGGAATCTAGGTTGGCTTCTTGTATGTATATAGACTGGGTAACGAAGGATTTTTTACTACTAAGTTTCTGAGAGGCAGAAAATGAAAAGCTGGGTATGTTGACCTGCTACACAGCTGTGGCTACAGCTGCTTTCTGAAGTTTTTGTGCCACAAGATTAAAAAAAAGAAAAAAAAGAAAGAAGAGGTGGTTTTCTTTAAATACTGACTCTTACTGAGCTGATCAGAAGCTTTCTGGGTGCTACAGCATATTAGAAAAGCCATGAAGAAGATGGATAGTTTTTAGAGACAGTCATTTGGTTTGAGTGGAACCTGGACACGCAGATCAATTCACCGCACAGCCACAACAGCAAATGCTCAGGGCCATAAAACACACTACAGATCAGGAAACCATCAAAGTGAGGGATAAAATTAATCACTAGTCTTCCACTGTCTTGCACTCACTGCAATTCAGAAGTTCTTTTCCTCTCCTTCCATGTTTCAGCTGAAAGACATTGAAATCTGTGAAACTGCTCCACTCTGAAATGTCCTCATTCCTGTACCACCTGGACTTCAGGTGTTTCCAATTCTCTACCCTTTTAGAGATGTTTGACAAAATGAAGTTAGTTGCACATATTTCATGTTCTCAAAGGGCAGCATGATCCCAGTTTTATACAACACTAAGGGAAGACTCCAGGTAATAAAGACATAGTGTGCTATGCAGGGCAAGTTCACAACAGAGATGGAGACAGGGCACAAACTCCACAGGAGCCCCAGTCAAGCCTGGGGCTTTCCCATTTTTAAAGTCCATCCTTCCTATCTCTCTGTCCTGCTATTATTATTTCAATCACTTCACAGTCTGTCTGTGCAGCCAGGCAAGCCTCTCTGAGCAACATACAGACACTCACACATTCTCCCCAAATGCTGCTTTTTGGCAGCTGCCCATAGACCAAGCGGAGCAAGGCTCTGTAGTCAAGAGATGGAGTCTCTTCTGAAGTCCTGTGAGCTATTCCTGTCCGATTATGACACTACCAAGAGACTCAACCATTTGAAGTATGATGAAGTGTGGTGGATGCTGAAGGAGCCAAAAGTTGTGGATCACTGAGACTCATTTTGAAAAGTTTTATTTTTAAATCCCACCTCAGCCTTTGCCTCAGGAACATGTGGAAATCTCCCAGCAGAGTCATGTTCAAATCAGTGTGAGTTTCTGCCTAGTGGCATGGCTGAAATCCTCAGGGCATGGGCTTTGGTTTGCTCCGAAGTGGAAAACCCAAACCACCTTCCATGAAACTCATAGCTAAAATGCAAAGCTAACAGGAGAAGGTGTTGGGATCAGGTAGAGGTGCAGCTGGAAGAACTCTCTCTTCCAGTAAGCTAGCAGCTCTCCTGGGAGCAGGGGAGGGGGGGCTGGCCAGCAGCGTCTGTCTCCGCTCTTTGTAAGAGAGGATGGAATAGCTTGTTAGGCTCTGGTTACTGTGGGACATAGCTGAAGCTTGACCGGGTTTATGAGCCAAGCCCCGGTCTTATGAATTCAATAGAAAAACTTATGTGGACCTCAGTGGGACCTGGCTTTGGCCTAACATGCTTTATTTAGAGTCTTGAGTGAGGGAAACATTTTTCTTTAGATTACAGTTGAAGGATTCTTGGGTTTCAGCTTAAGTCTTATGGTGGCAGTGTATTGCACACTCATATTTCATTCTTTTTCTTTAATAAATCACTTTTCTCCTGTACTTAGCCTCTGACCAAAACCTGTCTGCTTGAACTGCAATAAACCTGGCTGGTCAGGGATATCTTTGCTGAAAGCAATCTGCTCCAGCCATACCATGCCTGCACTGGCTGACCCCCAGGCTGCCACATCCCCCCCAACCCTGATCCCTCTTGCTCCAGCTACCTGGTGGGGAGCAGAGGCTTTGGGAATGAAGGGAGACAGAGACTGTAAATACAGTTTCTGCAGCCATACTTCTGAGGCACGGGGATTTGCTGGAGCTGGAGCCAGAATGAGCGAGCTGTGCTCGAGTCTATCAGATTTGTGAAGTACAGATGTGATAATTCCACTGCAACCACAAAAGAATTTACAACAGGAAGTGTTGCAGCTGTTGCTTATTAGCATTAGTACAAATTATGCGAAGCAAATTGTTAGCAGTCGTGTTTCCATAATATTTAACTCATGGCAGTGAATAAAAGTGATTCTTTTTCAAGCAAAATTTTAGATTTCCAAGGGAATCGATTTCCAATTGTCCATGAAAGGAGCATGGGTTGGAGAACAGCATGCAACTACTTCAAGGCATCAGAGGCAGTGTGTGCAGCTACTTGCCCACCTTCTCTGGTAAAGGTGTGTGAATTTGGGACCGTAATTCTTGGTGAGAGAAGAAAAATCCCTATGGCTCCTTATGACCCAGTTGCCAGCAGCAGGGCGTAATGGTGTGTGGGTGTCATGTTTTAACTCTACCTCAGCCAAAAGTCAGCACATTCTGCCCCATTAGGGAGCTGCTGCAGTAAAGTTCTGCACACAGAACTGCTTGGAAAGGGAAGGAGAATCTTGCTGACCTGCCATTTCCCTGAATTTTTACCCTCAATGTGCTTGTTATGACTTACTTCCCTAGCAACCCCAAGCCTGTTGATGTGGAAGCAGCCTGCGCCAGCAGAGCAGTCCCATAACACAAGCTCAAGAAGGCGGATTTGGAGACAAAGTCCACACTGCAACAGACTGAACGTGCAATTGACTGAAGGTGCAGTCTGAAACGCTGGGGTGCAACCTGCATACGTCTGACAGGAAAATCCCCCAGAACAAATCCCTGGGCATGACACCTCTCCCCAGCCAAACCAGTTTCAAACCAGGGGAGCAGCTGGTTTTGGTCCTTCCATAGCTGCTGCCTTGCTGGATCAGCCAGCAGCAGGCAGTCCTTTTGGGCACCTTCTCTGTCTCCCTCCTTGCTGCTTTGGGGAGAAGCAAGCAACTGGCCCTGTGGAGGGAGGCTGTATTTAGGAGGGGGGAAGGGACTGAAAAGCCTTTAGTTTTAATTAATAAAAAAGGGGCATTTAATTCTTGCCTGCCTTTCTGGTGCTGAGGGAGGATCAGTTGTATCTAGGCAGATGTCTGACCCTAGAGATGCTTCTCTGTGGGGTGAGCTGAGGGGTCATTCACAGGTTGCTCGAAGGACCTGGGGGATCTCCCTCATAATGTCTTTTTTTCAAACAGAAGTGACTCAGGTGAAAAGAGAGAGTAGGGAACTAAAGAAGGCACTAACTAATTAACTGAGGGGGTTGGGTGTGTTTCGGGGAAGTAAGAGCTGACAGATTCCCCCCTGAGCTTGTGCAGCCCCCAAACAGTGCAGCCAGAGATGGGGGTTGCTGCATCCCATGGGCAGGAATGAACCCAGGGGTGGCTGTGCCAGGGCGAGAGGAATGGCCATCCAGAGCTGCTGCAGTCAGGAGCAGGCTTTGAAGGATGGTGTGTTCTCCTGCTGCTGAGCCAACAGAGGCATTCTTTCCAGACAAAAACTTTATCAGTCATTTTCTTGTTGTTTTACTAATTATTGCTAGTTTTGCTAATAATGCTCCATTTAATCTCTCACAGCCATCCGTTCCTTACGAAGGAAGGAAGTGTAACTCATGAAGACTGCTGACAACCTATAGAAATTCAGCCATCAGTTTAAGGGCAATAACAGCCCAGAGTGATGCTTTACATGCCGGTCCCAAGGGTGCCTGCCTGCATTAATCACATTGAGCGAAGCTGCTAATGCTGCAGAGGCTGCTGCACTCCTCAGCCTGCCAAGCAAGACAGCGGGCTCAGAGAGGTGGAGGCTTTCCCAGAGGCATTTCTTGAAATGCAATTAGGTCTGGCTGGGGAAGGAGGCATTTGCTGGTGTGAGAGAAGAGGCTGTGACGGCAGGTGGATGGGAAGGCAGCGTGACTGGACTGTGCTGGCAGCTGAGGCTGAGCTGGTCAGCCACGTGAGATCCAAGAAGATGGTCTGCCAGGGAGCACTGGCTCTGTGCTCCCAATACCCTGTAACCACCACTCAAGCAAGGGAAGAGCAGTCCCCAATCCTTGGACTTTGACTGCTTGCTTTTAAAAAAAAAATGAAAGCCCACAAAGAATTGAAACTGCCTGGAGCAACCAAAGTGCCTTTTGATCCAACTACGAGTGCTTAGAAGTAGAAAAGAGGCACATGTGTTGCTTTTAAAGGTATCTCACATACACCCACCTGTTGGGAACTGTTAAAAAATACAACTGGGTTGGCTACAGTCTGAAGGGAGAGCTGTGAAAGGAATAGCAAGCGAAGTAATTTGTAGAGGCGCAGTCTAAAGCAGCAGCCAACGGAGAAGC
This sequence comes from Corvus brachyrhynchos, assembly GCF_000691975.1. Lineage (NCBI taxonomy): Eukaryota > Metazoa > Chordata > Aves > Passeriformes > Corvidae > Corvus > Corvus brachyrhynchos. The sequence goes on from NW_008239110.1 coordinate 6,737,635, forward strand.
AGCTGACATGCATATCCCGGTTCTTTTGTGCCTGTTCTGAGGAAATGGCCTGACACCCTCAGCAGAGCAGAGCTGCTTAACTACCTTCACTGACAAGTACTGAAAGATAAAAATTAGGTACAAGTTCTGTATTACAGCAATCACAATAATGTTAGTCTCCTAATTGCCCCTCGAGCGAAACAAAACAAAACAAAACAACACCATGCAATGAGGAATTTTTGTCATAAGCATTACTTACACGTAAAATGAATCCACTAACTGCCTCTCCTGTGAGAAACAGAACATTAAATATCATGGCCTGGACAGTCCTGATATACGTACAAGTGTGATATCAAATGAGATGGCACCACTGACTGTGTACATCAGATACACACATGAACACTGTTTCAGCATGTTAAACCATGTGTACAACATCATTACCACCATGGAGCCTCTTCATACTGTGTTGGTATGATCAGCCCCCTTGGCTGTAACATCCGGAGTAGGGGCAGGGGATGGAAGAAAGGGGTGAGACACAGAACAGAATGGGAAGGATTCTTGCTTAGGAAAGTCTAGTTCTGGGTTGTGGTTTTTTTCCCCCCACTCTCAGAACAAAATGTGAAGCTACGGATCCTCCAGGAAAATTCAATAAAATGCAAAAATATTCTTGGAACAAAAACGTTCCACTTCCAAAATGTCAAAATGATGTTTTGACACTACTGAAAGCTGCAGTTTCAGTTAAATAGAATTTAATGTTAGAAAGCGACATGCTTTTATGAAGAGTTTTGATTTTGACAAAGTGGGATTTTCCAGCATTGAAGCCATCTGATAAAGTCTAACCAGCTCTGATTACTGATACATTACAGCAAGGTGGGGTTTTAAGTGAAGGAATTAAAATCCCATTTTGAAAAAGGAAGAGAGGTTAACTAAGTTTGTAATTATGAGGAGAAAAAAAGATTGTTTGAGGACTCTTTGAAGGTGATATTACTAATACAGCAAGATTTTTACATATTTTGGGAATGTAAGAGTGAAAAACGAACTGTACAAATTTGCTGTTGATGGAAAGTCACCTCTGCCTCAACCATATAGCTGACTGAAGAGATTTCCATTCTTTATACCACAAAGTGATGTGGATGGGTGTTGTGTTACAAGCATTGGCACGTTTAGGGTTCCCTATATTACGTCACTCAATTACATATATGACTTTTCATTTAATACAGTTGTTCAGCTATTCCTGTTTAGGGTGTTTCAGCATGCAGACAGGATTTGCTGAAAGCTGGTCAGTCCTGTAAAGATCCAATCCTCCAACTTTATGACGAGTTTTCTAAATTAGGAGAGTAGTCCCCAGGAGTTTCGTGAAAGTCTTGTAGGATATGGTTTCTCCTATTTCTAAGGATTTCCAGGAGTAGGCATTTGAATGGGCATTTTTTGTAGGAGTTCTAGTCTAGCAACATGCATCAAGTTGAATTTTATTTCATGAGGTATTTTTGGTAACATTCTTTTCTACATAAACAGGGTTGAACAATCTTGCATATTATCAGGACCCTGCTTCTCAATTCAGTTGAGCTAACTAGCTCTAAAATTACCTGCATGACTTACAAACACTTGCTACCTCTCCTTCTCATGCACTAAGGGTTTGAACTATATGGATGTGTCACTTCATAGTCATCCTTTGTGGATGAAAACAAGGACATACCCATTCCACAGATTACTTCCTCAGCCTGAGACCTGTTTTCTCCCTCTCAGTTACATGAAGTGTCAATAAGCACCTTTTAGATTTGTGTAAGAGGCAGAAGAGAATTTTTAATTCTCTTGAGACAGAAAGTCCAGCACATCTGTCTGTGTAGTGAAAGCCACAGGGCAATCAGGAACCAACCCTACAGCATCTGTCCTGGGCCTGACCATCATTGCAAAGTGCAGAGATGTGCCCAGGTCCTTGCGAGGAACGATCCCGCCTGGCTTCCTCGTTTTTTAAAGAGAAAACAAAAACAAACCCAGAAATTCAGATTTTTCTTGGAGTGCCACAAAGTGTACGCCAGACTGAGGCAGCTCAGGGAAGGGAGCTGACAGCTGTGCGTGCCAGACACCGTGGGAGCCATCCACCCCCTCTTTGGTGTGACGGGAAACATCCTGTCAGAAACACTCTCTGCATTTGGGCTTTTCTTGAATTAATTATCTGTAAACGGTGATGGGCGCATCCTGCTGGGAGCCTGTGATTCCTTGGCGGCATTTATGACCGTGTTCGATAGGAGAGTCACGACGGTCAAAGCTCATCAGATGGAAAGCACCGCAGCATCAGAGCTCCAGCGACAAGTCTGCTTGGGCTGCTCCCTCTAGCGGGAAAAACTACTTTAGCTGGGGGAAAAACCTTCCCCTCCCTCCCTTTTTTTTTTTTTTTTTTTTTTTTTTTTTTGTTTTCCACAGAGAAATCCACAACCTATCGTGTGGGCTCCCCCCCCTTTTTTTTTTTTTTTTTGCTTTTATTTTCTTTTCTTTGTTCCTTTTTTTTGTTGTTGTTGTTTTTTTTTTTTTTTTGTTTAAGTGAATAATTCAAGTTTTCCGGATAGTGCAAGACACGGGGAAGTTCCCATCAGACAAAGGTGACCAAACGCTGCACTTTTCCAGCCCCTGAGCATGGAGAGTGGAGCTGGTGCCCAGGCAATGCAGGTCAGCGATTACTCCTCCGAGGCGGACCCGTGGCAAGTGAGGGACTCTTGGTTTGTCTTCTAGCAGTCCTCAGCATATGCTATAGCTGTGTTTGGTTTTGATTTCCCACTTCTGATTACAAAAATAGGACTTACTATAATAATAATAATATTAATGATACAAAATAATTATTGTAATTATATACTTTTTGGCAAATTATTAACACAAAGCAGCCCAAAAAATCCCATTGGATTAAAAAAAGGTGACAATGCACAAATGTTAAAAAAGACAAAGTCTTTGATAAAAAAGAAGGAAAAGCAATCTGCAAATGAATGCATTTCTGTAAGGCAACATGTTACCTTTAGTCTTCCATCTAGATTTAGCTCACATTCTGTCGTTCAAGAAATTGTTAGAACTTGGCTTGCTTGAGCTTATCAATGTGGTAACACAGTTTCAGTGCCGGTCCCAATTTCAGCCCCAGGTATTTCATGATCATGTCGCTTTTCAGCAGTAACAAAGCATTGCCATCAATTTCCTGGTTTCAAAGGAGAGGAAGAGAATCAGAATGTGTTAACCCCCCTTTAAGTGCTGTGTCCTGACACATTAAACAAGGTGAATTAGAAACAGCATGTCATTTAGGGTAGAGCTACCTGAAATGTCATGCATTCTGAAATTTCATTTAGAAAATTGAAATCTGAGGTGTGATAGAAGGAAGCTGCAAAGGAAGGTTTAATTAAATACTACCTTTTATTCTTCAAGGAACTATAAGATTAGTCTAGGTTTTCAATTTATTTTGCAATTAAAAGTAGAATTTTTAAAAAATCAGTGTTGCTCTAAGCACAATTCTGAGAAAAGCCAGTCAGCCTTGAGAGAAAGGTATGATGGAGACAGCGAAGGATGTAGCCACATTAAACTGCTAATAGAACACCTCTGAATCTCAGTTTGAGCTTTATCCCCAGCTATCCACCTGTTTCACATATCTAGTGAAACATACATATCCAGTACACTTATATCCCGTGATGAGAGTATATGGTGCATGGGTGTGTGTATATATATATGTATATGTGTGTATATATATATATATATATATGGGGTTTTTTCTCAAATTGAAGACAGTAGTAACTTGCTTATTTAATTGCATTTATTAATAAAATTTGCTCAATTTTAATTTGACCCTCATGTAAGTGGAGAAAATTGCCACGAAGCTCAGCTGTTTATCTCAGAACTGTTGGCTTGAAAACCTTTTGAAATTACAAAGTGCTACTGTGAAAGCAGCCTGAGCCCACAAAGAGACTCTGCTATGGGCAGTAGAACACAGAAGCTTTCAGCTATACTGTTCTACCTTAGACCCAAAGATTATCTGTTTTTTCCTGACTGTATTAGTGGATCTGCCAAAAAATACTACCCATCCCCACAGTTTCCAGCACATTTACACACTTGGACTGTCAGAGCTAAAATATCACAAGCAGTATGTATATGTGGATATACAAACACAGACAACACACCCCAATGCTGTCTGTATTGTGTTCTATGGTTTTGATGGTCAGACCTTTCCACTGTGATCCATTGCCTACTTATTAAGCAAAGCCATGGATCCTAATTTGCCCTGATCATTATTATTCCATTCACTAGGTGATTTATCTGATGAGCAGTTAAGGTCACTTTCTGATTAACTCAATCAATTAATGCTCTTCATTTTGCAACCCCCACTCTATCCATAATAGAAACTCCCTTCACCTCCTCTCTGCTCTCCTTGCCATTATTTTAAGGAAGCTAAGGTAAAGTAAGAATAAGTGTTATGCATAATTACTATTTGCATAAGAAATAAAATAAGAACTCCTTTAAATGTGGTGTCATAAAAAAAACCACAGTCAAGGGTCAGGTGTGGAGGCAGCTGTTTCTAAATGTTGAGTTCAGCATTTTATTATTTCCATTATTATTACTGTGTAGGGGTCAAAACTAAACTCCATGACAATAGTATGCCAGAGGGAGCATTCATATCCAATTAAATATCCCATATTAGCCATTTCCCTGGGCAGATTCTTGGCTTGACTTCTTTACAGTATTACTGTGTCAGGCCTTTTAAAAATAATTTTAAAAGACTTTGATAACATAGTTCCCACATCTGCAATAGCCCCAGCAGAAGATACCAGGTCTGGAACTGGTAACATTCAGTGCCATCAGTGTCACTTTTCCTCTCCTCCATCTCTCTTCCCCCAATCTTTCTGCCAAGTCTTCCCTGCTGATAGAGTCTGCATGAGCTCTCACACAGCGCTGCTAAAAGGTCCCTGGCCAGGGCAATGGCTCCTCTCCATAAGACCAAAATCTCTATCAGTGATGGGCTCAGCTGGAATAGCTTGGCACACAGATGTGCTGAGGGAGAAGGGAACAGCCGAGGGGAGCTAGTAGGAAGTTTCTCAGTCTTTGGTGGACACTCTCAAGAGCTACATGTAACAGAGCTCCTCGGGTATCTTGGCAAGAAGCAAAGCTTCTGCTCCTGGTAGGAAGAGCAGACAGAGCCAGAGCATCCTGCATTGCCTGTTGGGGCAGTGAAGGATGTGTGCTGCATGCTGGAAGAGCTGGCTCTGAGGGCTGAGGTCAACGCCCAAATGGCCTGACAGAGCAGTAGGAAAGCACACTGCCCCATTCAGGATACATCCTCCAGCTGTTTTCTTCCTGCTGGTCCCAACAGCCTCTCTCTCCCAGCTCAGATGAGCCGATTGCCAACGCAACTATTTCGGGTGATAGCTGGGCCTTGTCAATGACAGTAAGTGCTTCTAAGTAAATTATGCACCTGCTTCACAGAAAGATTGAACACACAGGAAGATATGGCTGAGGTTAATGGACTAATCACTTGTCTCTCACCCCTGGGGTCTTTGTGCTAATCCAGATGAGGTCTGAAGGCTGAAAAATTGCAGGGACATATATAACTCAAAGGTGTAATTGAATTGAGTTGTGTGGCAATCATACCCAGGTTCTCACACCTATGGCGTATTTTACCAGGAAGCCAATGATAAGTAGAGCCCATGGGTGCTGGGTGTGCAACAAAGGATGACAGGGACAGTCTTTAGTGGCAATTTAGCTTGATCTCTTCGGTCGCAGAGCAGCTGCAGTATCGTGGCATTCTCCAGTGCAGCTGGCCCATGACTGCCTGGAGTGCTCCCCTGCCCTGCTGCTACATAAAATACTTTACTACAGATGGAAACTAGACAAAATTAGTGCTTTTGCACTCTCCATATTTACAAGACAAACTTTAAAAGTTGGGTTTTTTTTCCTTTGGGATATACCTGTATGCCTCAGACCATGTCAATTCTTGCTCCCTTGCATGAAGATTTTCTCTTGATGCACAGCCCCTTCTGATATTCTCAGAAACTCATTCTATAGCAAGTTCCTTCAAATCTGAAGGTGGCTCGTTTCTCTGCCTGGTTGCCACATGACCAATATAGGCCATGCTTTCATTATCAGCTGATAAGGCAGAAGGCAGGAAAAGTAAGCCAGCACCTGACCTGTACTTGCAGATTTGGCCCTACACCGCTGTGCCTGCTGTTGTTCTCATGCCACAGACTGGTCTATAGATGGCAGATGGCCTGAATTCCTTCCTAGCGTGAGCAGACACCAAGGCCTGTGTTCATCTTCATTTTCAGCTGCTCCTCACCCACCTCCTCTCCTGCATCTGGAAACCCTGGGTGCAGAGAGTAGCTGAAAGTCCATTTACCTCCCTCAGCTCTCGTCTGCAGCCCCACAGCCCCACTTGTCTCTGCTGGCATTGGGGCAAGGAGTGATCAAGCCCACCTGTTGTCTCTGCAGCGCTGGGGGTGCTGATCAGGACTCAGGGCTGGGGAGCAATTCTCATTTAGACCTAGGTTCAGGCACTTACATGAAAGTTATGACCTCCAGCTGAACACAAACAAGTCACTTTCAGGCTAAAATCCATTTTTCATAGCCAGACTGAATTGATTAAGGAGAGAAGCAGAAGGCCAAAAATGCTAGTAGATACATTGGTGTCAACTCCATACACACCAGCAGAACAGAAAACTCCAGATCAGACAAGTTTACTGTCTTGCCATTTACTAGTTAAGGATAATATAATTTCAATCACTGGAGGTTGACTCACAAAAGTAACTATCATATCCTCTAGTGAGTCAGCAGGTCTGTTAAATTTGGTTATGTAGCTACATAATACTGAGGGGAAAAAGATTAAAATATTGGCTGGTTTGGATTTCTCCTGCTAAATATCTAGAGACACATAAAAAATGCTCTTCAGAGAAGAATCATGTGTATCCTGTGAAAAAAACTGACATTGAAAAGAGGCTTTTTGTGTGAATCTGACAATGAAAAAGGAGCACCAGATCCTCAGTGCTTTCTCTTAGGCTTGGCGTAAAAACAATTTATGCTGGAGTAGCTGGGAACAGTGAGCACTTTCTTAAAACACCGTTAGGGTTTCCCCATTGAAGTATAAATTAATAGAGTAGCATAGCATAGCACAAAATAGCATAGAATAGTATAGGACTATTTCAGTTGGAAGGGACCTCCAATGATCTAGTCCAACTGCCAGAGCAATTCAGGGCTGACCAAATTGCACCGTGTTATTAAGGGCACTTTCCAAAAGCCTCTTTAATACTGACAGGCTTGGGACATCGTCCATCTCTTCACAAAGTCCATCCTGGTGTTCCACCCCCATCTCAAGGCATAAGTGAAATTTCTTTAGCCCAAACCCCCCAGAGGTGCTGAACTCCTTTCCAGGCCCTGCATTCAACCTGGCTGAGCACAAACACTGCCTATGGCAGCTCAAGGCAGCTGAGGGGCTGTGTGTGTGACATGTGCTGACTATCTCTTGTGACTCAAATTACCCAGAAGTGGTAAGGGCAGCCTTCTACTTACGTGTTTTCTGAAGAGGTCCACGTGAGGGCCTAAAGCTTGAGGGTCTGCATCCTTCACAAACCAAACCACATCATCCACTGTCCAGGTCAAAGGATTCTTGCTTGATGGCCGAGCTGCATCTTGTCGTTCAGGTGAAGGACTTGAGGCTATGGGTACAAAAAAGCCCACAACAGTGCATTACAGTGGCATGCAGAAGTTTCCTTGGTTTGTGATTGTGAGCATGCAGGGCTTTGGCAGCCTCCCTGCAGCATTGGACATTGGATCTGTGTGTGCAAGTATCAGCCGGAGATGGTGGTGTAGGGAGAAAAGGGGACTTGCAGCAGTTTCTAATGTGACTGTTTATTGAAAGACATGATCCCAGCTGGTGAATTGTGTTAAAAAACATGAAACCCTCAAGTCCCTGCTGGGGAAGGAAAAATGTGCCAGCTGCCGGGCTCTTAAACCAAGCTGCCCCTGCTGTCTGATCTGCAGCAGCAGGGATCTTGGCTAAAGAAGACACTACCCTCACACCTGGAGAGAAAATTCTTCAGCACTAAACAAAGGACTCTGCCATAGAATGCAAAGGCTAGAGGATAAAATCAGGATGTAGCAAATAGGGTTTTTTCATTTGCATTCAGATATTCATACTTGTTTTAGAGCTTAGCACAAGGTTTTCAGTCCATATCTTCCTAATCTTAGTCTCTCACAAAGCTGATGATCCCCAGTGAATGCCAATTTGGAAAGTTACTAAAACATGTGAAGATGAACATTGCACATGTGACTTTTTAATGGTACAAGCCCTCGATGATTTAAGGTGACTTCAGCTTGCTGTAGCTTTAAATCAAGTGAATAAAGGCACATTGGAATGAAAGTGCATTTATGTTTTTATTCTTAGTCTCTGCAGAATTATAAATCTCAATCTCCACCTGAATATAATTTGTACCCCCACTTATGCTGCTTCTTTACGACAAGAACTATATTATGCTAGGTTACAGGAAAGCTGTTTCTATTTGTTTATATCTTCACCAAGCAAATTTTGCATTAGCAGGCAGCAGTACACAGATGTATTAAATGTTACTTGCTCACCACATCTGCTCATCTCTTTCTGTCAAGGCCCAGTTTTTAATGAGAGACGTGCAAATGACAAGCAAGTATACACCACAGAAGACCAGAAATCAAACAGAAGAGTATGTGTAGAGGGAGGCCACAGACACATAAAGTAGAGCCTGGAAATGCCCCAAGTAGCCAAGAGGCAAACAGAACTGCTGAGGAGAGAAGGGATGAGCTATCCAGAGACATACTGAGCTTATAAAGACAGATGAGATATGTGAGAATCCCCATGCATGACTCAAAACATGATCCTAATGCACATGAGTAAATGTGCTGGGTGGGTTTGGGGCTTATGTAGATTGTCATTCCATTGACTTCAATAGAGCTCTGCTGATCTATAGTGGCTGAGACTCTGCCCATATATGCCCAATAATGGTTTTATGTGCATATTGGTCCTTTCTTCCTTGCCACCGTGCTCATCTTACCGTATAATGTAACAAGGTGTATTTGCAGTTACTCAAAATGTATTTCAGAAAGCAGCAGTGCTATGAATGTGCAAATCTGGTTGATGGTTTTCATAATGAGATGAGATGTAAATATCATGATAATTCCACTCTCATTTGGTAAGTCACTGTTCTGGATACAAAGGACAAGGAAGAGTTGCAGGTCCTTTTAATTAGACAGCGAGGACCAGTGTTCGTATGGACTCAGGTGACTCTGGGCTCTGCTCACAGAATAAATGCAACACACAACGGTACAGACACCATCTGGAGCCTTTGGCATGAAACAATGAAGACAGAGAGTGCAAAACAAATAGGGTAATCTTGGCCAACCCCTGGATCATCAGTAACATTGAGGAACTTTGTCAGGGACAAGTGGGAGAACTGAGACTTGTCTTGGAGAGGTATTTCTCCCCTTTACGATCTGTCAGTGGTTTGGATGAGAGCTGATGTGTGGAGGTATTGGGAACTACACCACCTCAAATCAAAGGTCAGGAAAAAGACCAGGCTTTTGCAAACTAGTCAGAAAATGGAGGGAGAAGAGAAAGGTTTGGCTGTGTCCAAAAGATTGCAGAAGTTTCTATGCTACTGCCATAACATGGTCAGAGGAGACGTTGTGCCACTACTCAGAAGCACGGTTTCTCCCTTAAATTTGTATAAATGTAAGGAAAGCCCAGAGGACTTAGCTTGGGGTTTACACTGGGAACAGAAAGGGCAGTCTGCAGCCCAGTGACTCCTGCCTCAAACTGCCCACGAAAGGGCAAAGGGGAGCAGAGAGCCCTGAGTGCAGCTGGGAGCCTTCACAGGTATTGGAAGTATCTGTAATAAAAGGAAGGGGGATGAGAAGAAAAGGTTGAAATGACAGGGGGAATCTATTCACTCCTTTTCAATCTAGCAATCAATAGCATAAATGTGATTTCTGAAAGACAAATATATAAATGACCTTTCTAAAGAGACTGCATGGCTAGAACTATTCCAGACCCCAGCAGGTGAATATAACCCTTTCAAATCCATGCCTGAGGTATAGTATAATATCATAATATAAAAACAAGAATTATGTGTTGATACTAATTCTTCAATACCCCCAGTTTGCAGCAAAATATCAGGTTTTGGCTGGTGACTCTGGAAACAATCTGGTTTTCCATATATTTTACAATTTATTTTGTTGATTAATCTCTTTGGCTTTTTAACATTATAATTTACACATCTGAGTGTAATTTCTCTATTTACAAAAGAAAATAGATAATTTCATGTCTACACAAAGGCATGGGGTTTCTTTCAATAGCATCACTTTGGTGAAAGATTACATTAAGCAAGAAAGTGTTTGATGGCAGCAGGGCAAGTACTATACATTTTTTTCATATCTGAAGGTATTCACACTTAACCTAAGAATTAGATAAATGAGGAAGTCTCATGTCTCCTGGGTATCCTATGCCATCCTGTCATCAGAATTAATCAAGATGATAATGAATACTCAGATTACAAAGAGATGGGAGTGCTTGCGACCAATAATTATTTTTAGAGATCATAATCTAGGTCAAATCCAATTTCCTGTTTTTGACAGGTGGCAAAAATTTGTCAAATTAATGGAATGGGATATGGAAATTTAGGTAATCAGAGGGAAGCACTTTCCCCTCCTGCCTCAAATGATATTGGGGAAGGACAGTGAAGAGGTTCCTCTGCAGGGGAATGTCTCCAGGCGTCCTAGTCAAGACCATTGACCACACAGAAACAGCTGGAATTACCAGCTCAGTGGCAAAAGCTGATTAAAGCTGAGGGAA